>NC_143454.1:11385000-11560833 GCF_987193195.1 Phasianus colchicus | reverse complement strand
CTGCGTAAGATGCACTCACTGCCACGCTGTACGTGCAGGCAACTCATCGTCACTGCAAATCCTTCGCTGGGCACAGACACAGCTTTCTGAACAGCCCTCCCTTGTCCCAGGAGCCACCAGCACTGCTGGCTGCACAGCCGGAGCACCCAAGCAGCACCCATGTGCCCCCCTCAGCGCGGCCCTACGCCACAGCTCCAATGCTCTTCTAACAGCTTCTGCTTTCTAACTCATCTGCTCTAAAAAAATAGCTTTGTGGTCTAAAAAAATGCAGAAAATACAGATCTTGTGATTCCATGAAAAGCCTCATTGCTGGATACAGGCTGGGGCTCTCTGCCCCAGTGCTGCAGGAAGGAAGGGGAGAGGAGGGATCCACTGCCAGGCAGGGTGGGAACAGAATCCACCCAACACATTGGGGTAGAAACATCCCAGAAACTCTGAATACAGAGATACAGAGCCTACAGCTTCACACAGAATGAACTTTGTCTGGTATTTTGTAACTACCTCTTCAGCATTTATTATGGAAGTATACAAGGAAATAAAATATTGTTTGTTTACATTCAAACACATGCTTTTTTTTCTTTGGCCTTTTCTTTAAAGAATCAGAGAGAGAAAGCCAACGCAATACATGTATTTACAGGCTGTTTTAAAAATACTTGCTCTAAGCAAAATGTAAAGTGTTTCCTTTTTCTCTTATCATCATCAAAAATTGGATTCAGGAAACTGGCTGGTTGGCAGCATCCCAAACTGGATATACCTGGCCTATAAACAGAGAAGGGGAAAAGAGCCACAGTGCTCAGAACCACAGAGGTTTTTGTGGAAAGATGGGCAGAGAAGGGAAGGTGAGGGCTGGCTGTGCTCACCTGCGGGTCGTGCTGGAAGTCCTGGCCTGGCAGCTTGCAGAGCGCGCTGGTCTGGTCCCCCAGGTGCTGCGGGTGCTCGTGCTGCCCCTCCATGCCCACATGCCAAGAGCTGCTGGACCTGCGGGCTGTGAGCAGAGAGAGCCATCAGCACACCAGGAATGTGCACTGGGACACTGTCCATCCCCTGTCTCCCTCCTCTAAAGCATGTAATTCTCCGAACCAGAGCAAAGCAGAGCCAACTGCCCCTGAGCAGCAGCTGCCAGGAGAAGATGAACCCAACTGCAAGCACGTCTGCATGCAAGTGGAGGGAGCACAGCACCAGGGCAAGCTGTGCCAGTGCTCCTGAGAGTGCAGGGCAAGAACAGCTGTATCACAAATACTATGGGTGTAACTTCATAATAAGAAATACAGCAGTTTATTCACTCTCTGGTACGCTACAGAAGACTTAAATATGAAATCTAACAGCAGTGTCACTTCTGCGGACACCTTTGCTAGGCATCAGGAACTCATGGTGGACTGCAGTGTGCCAGCTTCCCTGGTTCTGAAGCACCAGAGCAGTCCTCGCAAACCAGCAGAGCAAGCTATAAGCTGGCAGAACATTCCCTGTGCTGGAGCACAGTGGTACCCAGCCCTGGAAGATTTCCAAACAGACGTACATTGCTTGCTTCTAAAGCATTTAAAGCTCCTTGAAAATCTGAGGCATGCGCAATCGGCGAGGCATGCGCAGGGCAAGGAGAAGGCAAGCTTTCCCCTACATCATGTTTGTTAAGTTCTGTTTTAGGATCTGCATCTTCCAGCGTCCTGCAATACTTTATCCTTTACATTCAACATGAATCCCACTCTCTCTGTGTTCTTCCAGAGATGGTAAAACATAGTTCAGACACAGAGAATACCCAAAACTTCCCTTATGATTCTTATGCACTTGGTAAGCCAGGAATCATAGTTGCTATCTATTTTGTTACAGACTCAGGAGAGACGAAGGAGCTGACACGCCTCAAGTCGTTTGGAAGAGCAAAACAATGCCCAGGTGCTACCCAGAGCAGGACGGTGCTCGAGCACAAGTGCATGCTCCATAAACCCACATCTGGAAGCATGAGAAGGCCTCTGCTGAGGACATGGGAACTGGAGCGCTCCGCTCTGCATTACAGCCTCATTACCCAGCAAAAGGCCTCAGCAGGGGAGAAAAGAATCCCCCCAAACTATCAGGCGGAGAACCTAAAGTAGGCTCATCAACAGTGAGGAGGGATCTCGGCAAAAAAGCAGATTCACCAACTTCACTCTGACATCACCCTTCATACCTGATGGAGACCAACCCAGCAACCTCTCCAATTTAAGCACAAAGATCTCATTTTGGAGCTCAGAGTCACGACGCAAATTGAAACGTAGCCTCATTCATGCTGCACACAGCACAGCAGAGAGCTGTGAAATCCAGCACCTGTAACACAAACCCCCCCATCGCATCCTGCACCTCCATCAGAGCAGTTATTCCTCAGCATGACAACACCGCGCATATTTTGAGCTGTAGTATAAGAGAGAGCAGAAGCCTGCAGGCAACAGGAAGAGACAAGCGCTCGGATGGGAGGTTCAAGAAGGATGCCATAGCCAGCTCCAGTGCAGCAGCAGGTTTTGATGCCATGTGGCACTGTGACCTCAATGGGCAGTGCTGCTTCCAGAGAACAAAGCCTTCGGTGTCACCCAACCCAAGCCTGCCCCGGGACACAGCCTGGCTGGGCCCTCCGCTACGCAGCACTTTCAGTGTGCACTGCACTGCTCCTGCAGCAACGAGGACCTGGCTGTGAGAGCAATGCCAGCCAAGAAATGCACTCCACACAGATGCAGCACATGCACAGTAAGCACACCGATGTCCTTCCCCATCCAACAGGATGCTGTAGATTTTCTGTGTGATTAAGGAATGTTATTCCTAGCTAAATATTCATCATCCACACACGTTCTAGGGGAGATCCATTTTAGAGCTGCATTGCTGCTGTCCCTAGCACTGACAAGGCAATGTTTAACAGCAGCCCCAGCATTTTCAGAACTTTGTTTCAAGAGTTTTGGCAAGCATTCACTCAGCGAGAGCACAACCTGATCTCATTAGTGTATTAATAGTGCACGCCTGGCATCTGAGCAATGACTAATTCTTAATTTAAAATGCAAAGGTATTTTAAATATTTGGGGGAGGGGGGGTGAACGGGGAGAGAGAAAATACGATGCAGAAGAATTCCTGCAGCAAGTCAGGCTCAGCTCTTCTCGCAGTTGTCAGCAGTGCCTGAGGTAGCCGTGCCGGACCCTTCCAGCAGCAGCTCCTCGTGGGCTGCAGCAAACAGAGGCACACGGCCGCAGGGGCAGCTGCGGCAGGAAAAAGCGCTTCTGAAAGTCAGTACTCGGCAGCTCTGCTGCAAGCAGGACGGCCACTATTAGCACAAAGATGTTCGGTTTTAGTTTTCCTTTAGTTTCAGGTATCTGACGATTTATTAGCAGCAAAGGTGAATATTTAAAAATGAAAAATGTGTCTCAATATCAATATTAAAATGTCCTATGAAACTGCTACCCTCTGTTACACTGCCCAAACTTTCCAGCTGCCACGGGAAACTCCAGGCTGTGTCACTGTGAGGGCTGAGCCAAGGAAAGGCAGTCAGCATCTCAGGGCAGCACAAATTCATCAGCTGGAGAGTCTGGGTTTGATCACTGTTTGTTTAAGGCACTGCAGCTGGAAGCAAAGGAAGCAGTAAGAACCAAATATCAGCTCTGAAAAGAGATATGCACAGCTCACATGACAGCAGCCCGCTGACACCTACGGGACAGCGTGTCCTCCTGAGCCCAGCCCGGCTATTCTGGGCAGCTGGCAGCACCGTGGAGGTGCCGGGATCCTCGCGAGGTCGGCACCGCAGGGCCTTCATGACATCCACAGAGCTGCATGCACTGCACAGCACAACCCTACGTAACGCCTGGCTTTTGGAGAGCCGTGTCACACAACCTGGGCATTAAGTTATCCTGTGGATTCCAACAATCAGCAAGACACATTTCCTTGCAACTCATACAAGTGCTGAATGAGGCACAGCACACCAAAAGCCATGGAGCTGGATGACTTCACCAAGGAAAGCACAAGTGCCAGTGAATGCACAGATCCCACCTGTGAGCGGTTACTTGCAGCCCCACGCGATGGCTCAGCCAGGTGACAGCATGCAGTAACACTGCATGCCAGGCTGCTATCAGCTGGTGATGAGGTGTCCCTATTACTCTTTGAGAGGTTGGAAGGAGGTTAAAGAAGCAACAGCAAGGTTTTAGCAGCCTCTTCCCTTGAGGAAAATAGTTGTTTATACTTCGGTTCTGGGTTTCATGTGATCTGATTTATTTCTTCAATGACAAGATCCTTTTTGGAAGCGGGAATGCTTCCCTCTGCGCCAACACAACAGTACCAAAATCAGAGGGATCTCTTGTGAACACAAAACACACCAGAATTCCCCACTGCTGAAATACTGGCACTAGCTGTACAATACATTGTGACCACAAAGGGGCAGGTCCTACGCTGCTGAATGTGCAGCCCGTGTCAATATTTGCAGAGATGTCAGTGGTGGGGACAGTCTGTCTGCACCTGAAGCACTGGGAAAAAAACAGCTTCTGACTACAATGGAAGGAAGAGAAAGGCTCCCAGCTGGACCAGCACCCAACTTGCAATAAATTCATCTTTGAGAAAATGTACCTGAGCTCACTGAGAGCTGCTTTGCTTCTCCCAACAGATCTGCACCCTTCTGGGATGTCCCAGGGCTGTGCACACCTCCAACCTGCTGGAATGCCCTCCAGCATCACGACAGATGTACACAGCTATGCATGTATGTATGTGCTTTTCCACTCAGCTGCTCCCCCACACCTCCCTCTCCCAGTCCCCACACAGCCCTATCTGGGTACCCAGCATAAAGCACAATCAAACGTGTCCTCGCATCATCCCAGCAACCCATGGGCATCAAACCACAGCCCAGAGCAGCACTGCCCCAACCCCCGCAGGGGCAGGAAGGCTGCAGGGCTGCAGGGCAGGCCTGGCTGTGGGTTCAGGGTCCCTGGGGGCAGAGCTGCAGGGTTTGCTGTCCCACCAGCACAGCCACACCAGCAGCGCTCCTCCTCTCTGCTGCCCAATAATGTTCTCTCCTGCCTGCTCATAAAATAAATCTGTCAGGATGCTGTATGAGATTACCTATATATTTAAATGATGATCTTGGCTCATGATTACATTATCGCTGCAGTTCAGGGTACGTGCTGTACTGAAGGCAGCCCAGTCCTGGGAGAGTATTATTTCCGAGTGACTTTTATTGTCCATTATCTTACGCCATTTCTGTCACGGCTGTGATGTCTGGTAGGAATAGTTCACAACAGAAATATCTCAGTCGTTAGTATTCTCATTGCAATTTAGGCAGATCAACCTTTAAATCTCATCCATCATACTGAAGAGCTTTGGCAAAGCAAGCGCAGCCATGCACGCCGTGCAGAACCTCATTACAGGCTGGGTTCAGCCGCCTGCCCCATCCCTTCTGCAGCGCCAGGTGACGCAGCCCTGCAGAGCCCCACTTCTCACTCTCCCTTTTGCCTGGTGGGAGGGCACGACCCGCTCCTCGCGGCAGACTGCTTCTGTCTGGTGTGTGACAAACTCACTTGAACCCAACAATTAAACTTCTGACAGTGTTTCCAAAAGCAGGGAGTATTTACTGTAAATGCTTGACAATTTTTTTCCTCTCCGCTCATCTCTCTCAGTCACCTTATGATGACTGGAAATTACCATAAGCAAATAGCAGTCTAACATCCAAAAACCCCTCGTGGTAATGTGAAATACACACCTGCCAACACTGGAAAAAAGCCCCTATAAATACAAACGCTAAAGGAAAAAACACAGGGAATACCACTGAAATGCACGGGGCAGTGAAGCAGTGCGGCATGGGGAGGACTTGGGAAGGAGCATCCCATGGACTGCTGCTGTCCTACCGCCCGTCCAGGCTGCGTTGAGAGGATTAAGGCACAAATTCTGCACAAATGCAGTTGTGCCATCAGCCAGGAAGTCAAAATCCTAGGCTTTGTGTTAAGAGGAAACTGTATCTACATATACAGCAGCAAATGTAACAGAGCATGAATATGGCACACCTGCAGAGCCCGGGAAGGCATAAAATACATGGAAGCGTGAACAAACTCTTGAAAACAATACTAATATCACCCAGTTATTAGGTTTAATAATGCCATCCATGACCAAAGGGATAATATACTATTTAATAAAATGCTATTCACTCTGAATGAAATAAGCTCTGAAGCAGGCAGAAATTGGCTTTCTCCATTTGTGGAACCAGGGAAGCTTCAAATGGCAGAGCCTGGCTCTGGTGCTGTGAGTAACAAAGCATCAACCACCAGACACAACTAATAGTTGTGCTTCAAACTAACACTGTCAATAGTTTTAAGTCCTAAGGACAACGCGCTGCATTTTTTTAATCAAAGTTCACAGGAATGACATTTCACAGATGATGTTTAGAAGCCTTTCAGAAGGTTATCTTCATCCAGCTCATATGGATGCAGGTTACAAACGTTCCAACTATGGAAACGACCTCCAAGAATGAAAATATCAAAATATTCTTACACATTTACATATTCCTAACTTCAGAGGCAGGGCAGAAACCAAGGCACAGCCATCAGTGAGAACTGCACCTGTGGCTCCAAGTGCCCGAGCTCCCACACCAGGATGGTGCTCATCCTGACAGCACTGTGTTAAGATTTCACGCTGACTTTGTTGAGATCCTTGCTTGCACAGCCTTAGCAGGCAGTAACAGGGTGCTGGCCTCCTGAACACCCCAAGCCCACCAAGAATGCTGCAGCAGAACAGCTGAGAAGCCCTACAGCTTTGTGTCAACAACTGATATTCATTAAATAAATGCTGTGACAGACACTGTAATTCACTGCTCCATACCCAGAAGCAAAGTGACACTACGCCAACAAACTTTAAGCTACCCGGAACTTATTCCCATTTGTGGCAATACTATCTTTTCAAGTACTCTCTAGTCTAGTTCAGGGACAAATCCATAGTGCAACTTGGAAGTATTCTCCAAGCATTCCCTGCATCAGTATTCTCCTCTTTCCATCTATACCACACACCTGAAGAGGGTACTTGAGCTGGCAGGTCTGACAGAAGGCTTTTCATGCTGTTACCTTCATTAGCTCCCACCACCAAGCAGGCAGGCAGCTACCAGCTTGCTTGCAGATGGTTCAGCATCTCCCACGTATCCATCCTGCCTCCCTTCGCACACAGCTCCTCCGTGCAGCAGCACCACCCCAGCTCAGAGGGCTCTGATGTGGATGAGCTCTGTGTGCTGTCCCCTGCGGCTCCAAACACACCAAAAACCGCTGAACAATTTCTTTCTCCCTTTTATTTGATCCTTGCTGCTGCTGTCACTGTTTTCTTGCAAATCCTCTTCTCGTGGCACACAGCACACAACAGGTTTAACGTGACACTTTTGCTGTTAGTGCTATTTTTTTGGTTGTGTGGTGTTTTTCTTTAAACACGTTGTGAAATCACCTCCTTAGAACTTGGCCCCAAACCAGAAGATAAAATTGTTTTTAGAAGTCTTCTGAACACACTTTAAACACTACTTAGCTCCATCCATTCATTACAAGGGATGGTTTCACAGGGCTCCCATGAAACCCATGCCAGGGGTACTCAGTGATTTATGGCTATGAATAAGGAATCGCCGTGACAATGAGATAAATGCTCCTCTCCATCAGTCCTACCGCTCCCTTCTCTGCACAGAAGTTCCTACTGTGCCACCACCCATACATATTTGTGTACATTCCTACTGTAGGCAGACATAATCAAATGCATATTCACATACAAAATTGAGTATGGACAGCAGTCAGCTGCATTTAAAGTGAAAACCAGTTATCCTAAAGACAGGTAATAGAGTAAATACTGACCAGCAAGAGTGGGCTGTGTTCTTTTCCAGCCAGCACTCACATATGCATACAATTCAGACAAGAAGCCAAGGCTCCTTAATTCATACTCTTCTACACGCAATTCTGAGCCTTCTGAAAGCACTGGGTTGCCCAAGGAGGTTGTGGATGCCCCATCCCCGGAGACATTCAAGGCCAGGCTGGATGTGGCTCTGGGCAGCCTGGTTGGTTGGCAACCTGCACATAGCAGGGGTTGAAACTAGATGATCTTGGAGGTCCTTTTCAACCCAGGCCATTCTATGATTCTGTGATTCATTTTCACAGTCTTTAAAACAGCAGAGAGAGACCTCGCAGGCCACTACTAGCATTAACGAAACATGTTGAAAACAAACACATACTCAAACCACCTGGAATTTTACTGTGTTGCTTACTAAGCATGCAGCAACATGCTTATCTTCCAACTTATAATGCAACAGAACTTTCAAGCCTGAAGCCAAATTATTCAAGAACATTTATGTTATCCTCCTCAGAACTCATTCATTTCCGATGAAGGAAAGATTAAAGATGCCAGCACTGCCACATCTCTCCACCTGTCTGCAGTAACCTCATGTATGGCCATGAGGGGTGCTCTGCATCACGGCCCTTGCAGCCAGCACACCTGGCTCTCACAGGGCAAAGGAACCCAGGGGACATTTTTTATATATGCACATCCAACTTCAAAACGTCAGGACAACAGCTTGAAGTATTTACATTTCTCTAATCAAAAATCACAGGAAATGATGCTGAGTACCACGCAGCACAGCCGATCTGAAGATTCATACCATTCAAATCCAAAGGCAACTTCAAAGCCACCTCGTAAAGCCTGTGTGAAGCAGACACAGCAGCCAGATGCTGCAGGAGCTTCCCAGCATCCGGACCTTGCAGGAGCAGCCAAACGGAAGCAGAAACTCTTCCCAGAATAAAAAGGTTTAACATTTCTCTACTTGCAAAAACAGCCACATTAGAAACAGGTTTGGATTCTTCCTCCATCAAATACGGTAAGGACAACTGTATCAGCATCTCTACTAGTAAAACAGTGTATTTCCCTACACATTCCTGAGGATCTGAACTGACAGCACCTGCTCTATGTCTAATGCTGCTCTTGGCTTCTCTCTGCAGGGCACATCCACCGCCCCTCCTGCAGACACAGCTCCTGGATCAGCGCTGCACATCGCGGCTGTGGGGCAGAACAAGAAGATCTGTTCTTCAGGAAGTCTGCACAGCTACTTTGATTCCTTATTTTGCTGACAGACAGGGTTAATGAAGTTCTTGCAGAGAACTCTCCCTTTCCTGGGCTAAATGCCCAAATTCTTTCAGGATTCACAAGGCTGTCTATTTAAATTGGGTCCAATTTTTCTTGCTGCAGAGGCCTGCACAGAATGTTCTGACGAGAAGCTGGGAATCAACCTTTTGAGAAAATCATAACTGAATGCACAAGCTCTGTGCAACACACAGAAACCATTCAGTGCCACTTAACGCTCTGTGCATAATGACTGTGTTATGTTAATAAGCACCAATGCTGGAGCATGAACCCAGCAGTACCAGTGGATCACTTAAACCAAGCAAGCATGTAAGCACAGGTAAACTCAGACCCATCCTCCACGTGCTTCCATCACACACTTTGCCACGATCCCCTCCTTTCCCCACCTTGCACCTGCAGCTGTTTCTCATGAGCGGTGGATGGAGATCAGGAGGGGCCGGGGCTTTTCCCAATGCCAGGAAGCTTTCTGCCCAAAGCCATGAAAAACAGAGCCGCTGCACAGGCACAACCCTCTGTACTTCCCAGAGCACAAGTACCAGCCTGTGTAAGGCATTCGCACGAGAAGTTCCATTATGCAGTCATACTTTCAGGTATTCCTATAATATAGCACATCTAATACCTTTATTACATCCTCTAAACAAATTAAAACCCTGGCCACAACCAGGGACTGAAGCTGCTGCCCACAGACAACAGCTCCCAGCCGCCCGCAGCTCCGAACTGCTGCTCACAGCTCACAGACCGAGTGACAGCAACACTACTGCCCTGTCTTAAACCCAGTTTTGTTTTGTTGTAGAACTGAACAGAAAACAACATATTACATACACAGTTCTCAAACCACAAAGTTATTTCAGACACATTACACAAGAGTCAGAATTTCAGTGTGCAGCCTGAGCTCTAATTCCGGCTAGCCTTAGACATGGCAGATCAGAAAAGCTGGTGTTCTCACTGCTCCTAAACCTTAATGGAGTTTCTAATTAACTTGATTAACCCACTCAGCTCACTCCTCAAGCACAGCCTCAGAACAAGTGATTTTTCAGTCTTGCAACACAATGCTTGCAAGAGGACTTCATAAATCAATGGAGCTGAATTGAGGTTAAACATACACATCTGCAGCCAGCACAGAGCTCACGTAGGAGGGATGACACACCTGACACTTCAGGAAGAGGAAGTATTCTGAGAGGCCTTTTCTTTTTTTGCTTTCAGAGGGCGTCGGAAGTCAGAGCTGCAGGTGAGCAGACACAGACTGCCTCAGATCAAACCAGGGCACAGAGAGGAAACGTGAAGTCCCAGCACTGGGAACACAGCAGGGAGGAGGCAGGGCTGTGCCACTCTGCTTTGGAGGTCAAACAACCTCTGTGGCACAGGAGGCAATAAGGAGTTTGCTCTGCCACGGCACGGAGTGACTCACCCCTTCAAGAGTTTGCAGTCCAGCCCAAATGCTGCTGGCAAAGTGAAGCTGCCCTATGAGGAAGAGAGCGGCCACGTGCGCTCAGCAAAGCACTCAGCCCCAGACCTGAGAGCAGCAGCAGTCCGCTCTGCAGAACAGTGTGAAGGGAAAGCCATGGGCAAAGCAACTGAGTCTGGAGCAGAACGAATGCCACGGACTGGATGCACAAACAAAAGCTACCCAGGTTGTGCCTGCTGCTGGATGACTTCAGAGTAAATAGAAATCTTAATATGGTTCTATATAACAAATTGGAGACAGTCTCCAAAGGAAAAATATATTCCCACATCATCTAGCTGCTATTATCAAACTCGTTAGCGCTGCCTATGTCAGCAATAAAAGGAGCAAGCTGGCACTCGGCTGTCCCCAGCCTCAGATGAACAAGAGGAAAGACAACAGGCAACCGTGCCAAAGCCTGATGAGACCAAGGATCCATGGCTCATTTTGAACCTTGCTTCCTACAAGCACACAGGTCACTCAGGCACACACGTGCCAACCCAGGCCTGCCTTCCTCATGCACCTTCCAGCTGCCCCACCTCCCCACAGCCCGGCCCCAAGGATGCCCCCAAGACCCCACACCCCGGCCATAAACACCTTCCTTTTCTGAAAATAAAGTTCCTGTTTCCCTCATTACCCTTTCTTTTTTAACACATAAGCAGAGTATTATGGGCATTCCTGGAGGAGAAAGAAAGGGTTGAAAGGGAATGCCACGATGATGCGCTTGCAAAACACAACCAACTCCAGAAAGAAACACCTGGCCAAATCTTTGAAAACAACACCGCTATACCCAAAGTGCTACAGATCTTGTGGTTTACCTCTGGGAAGAAAGAAAAGCACAACCAGAAGACAGGTTCCTGAGGGGATTCATTAGATCCTCACAGAGCCATCACAGACACTGAAACCTGCTTCAGCAGCAGAAGATTCATCTTATACATACAGAACAGAAAAGCATGAAAGAAAACCCAGCAGACTGCACGTCAGTTACAAAGGTAGCAGGAGGAGGAGAGCTCTGTATGACACTGCTCAGCATTTTCAGCCGACCAACCCAGCACCTTCCAGAAATCTGCCACTGTTCCACTTCCTGGAGAGCTGGTTGCAGCACAAGCCATCAGGGATGTCCCCAGAAGGGCTTCCAAACCATCAGCGATCTCCATGACAGCACCCCTCTGCCCAGCACAGCACAGGGCCGGCTCTCAGCAGGACGTGCCCTGGGGACACGGCAGGGATATCGCCTTATTGTCACAGGCCACCAAAACCCCCCGACTTGAACAGATTTCCACTGTAAAACCGACAGCTGCAGTGAGAACAGGCTGGGGTCAGCGCCCGTCTCATGGGGCCAAGGCCCCCCCAGAGAGCCGTGTGCTGCCAGGCACGGCAGTGTTTGACTTACAGTCATCAGTTACAGCAGTGGCCAACCGAAAATACCTAAGCACTGTTTGCAGCAGTTTTGGCTTAAGTAGCTGCCATGTGATTAACAGTGTGTTCTTCAGAGAGGGCTGCGGCAAGTTTTCCCCGCTCCCTCCATTAGCAATGAAGCACAAAAGCTAAAATAAGTCATCACAGCCACTTTAAAGTACAAACCAGGGAGAGTAAAAGAAATCCCAATAAATAGGTCACACTGTAAGTTATTGCATTCCACAGCACACAAAGAACCGAGAGCAAACACAGGTAAAGAACTGTACCCAGCTCTGTTTACCCTTTGGACGGTGAAGTTCTTACGCCTGACATAACGTTATAAATTGAGTAATTGACCTGTAAGGAAGTAAGGAGCTCAGGAGAGTTAAAAATTACCCCATAAATACCATAAAGATTAACAGATTTGTAATACCCACCCAAGAAGCACTTACTCTAAGTAGAACGATTATGAAAACACAGCAAGAATATTTACTACATAGAACCGACTCCAGTATATACAGACTGCCACGAAAGGCAGCGCTGGTTCTTAATATAGTGACAGCTGAAAGTCACCACTTGGATTTCCCGACTGGCTAAAGGGTAACACACAGCCGCACACCGCCCCGACTTACGTGGCTGCTCTGCAACAGACCCGCGCGCTCCGGAGGACTTTGCAACGCTCTCCTGCTGTTGTTGTTCTAGTTTAACATTTTTAAGATTCACGTTTTGAGCAGCTGTTTGATAGATGATCTAATTAAATACCGACAGCACAGGAGGACAAAAACAGCAGTATCACGTAGGAAAAGGGGACTTCTGGTGCCCACGTTTGCTAATATCTATTCCAGTCCAACTTCCTCCCCTTGGGGGAAAAGGAACGCTGCAATATCGACGGCTTTTTCTCCCCATCTCCTGCCTGCAATAACGGCCACACATACCAGAACCACCACAGGGTCTCCACAGTAGCACTGACACCCACAGCCTTTCTATGCAGGAAACACAAAACATCCCAACGACGAGAAAACCACCGCTTTTCAGGATGGCAGAGAATTGTCTACGGGGAAAGGACACAACTGAGACTACACCTGAAGTTCCTCACAGGAGTGGTGCTGAGTTCCCTGCAAAGCAGCGACCGTCTGCCTGCAGGCAGCACCTCCCAGCTGCTGCTGCACCACCTACAGCAACACTGCCTTCCAGCCAGGCAGCTAACACCGCCAGGTTAAGGAAGGAGTACTCTGCAAAGTAAGGGAGAACGCGGAGGGCAGCAGTGAACCAGGAACACGTGTTCCCCACTGCTGAGGCCATTCCCACAGGCACAGCGCTCGCAGAGCATCCGCACCGCACAGCGCCCGCTCCTCGGTCAGTGTGGGCTCAGGACTCTGCCCACCCCACAGAGCATTCCCCACTGCCCCACATGGAGCAGTGCTGAGCCCCACATGGAGCCCGTGGCTGAGGGCGTGAGGGCCGTGGTCCACCCCCAACAGTCCAAAAATGAGAACAAACCAATGGCAAAGGAACAGTCATAAAGGGAAAAGCCATACAGCAGCAGCCACCACTTTTACAGGTAAAACAAGAAAATAGAAGTGCAATCTCACCATCTCCTGTACCTCACCTGGGCTGTGCAGTAACGCCCACAGCGCCCTGTAGCTGATACAGCATATACAGAAATACAGCAGGACACCCGACCACCCCAACCTCGGATCCCAACACCGGGCTGCACAGCTCTGTGCACAAACCCATTTCTAGAACAGTGCTGTGGGGTCCCCACTTCCCCAGCACAGCCCTCAGCAGGCGGCCATGGCTCCAGCAGGGTCCTCCATGCCGGGCCCAAACTGTGCTAACAGCCATCTGCTGCTCATCCGCCAGCTTCCAAACCACTCCATTCTGTCGTGCAAACAAGACAAGGACAGCACTGCTGACACCACTGTTATTCTAATAAAACGCTGCGGAACCCAAAGAGGTCATTTGCAAAGTACCCTCAGGTCACCAAGCCACCAAACATGCCTGTCACTTCCAAGTGTGTGCAGGAGCACTGCTGAGGGTGAGGACTGCTTCCCCAACCCGAGGAGGGGGAGCTTTTAAATCGGTATCTAAGCCCTGCAATTCTAATTCTACTTCCTTTTTTTTTTTTCCCCTTAAAAAGAGACATAATAAATAACTCATTCTGACTTTTAAGCAAGCATTTGTGAGGTTTCAAGAATGCTCTGGAATGCAAAATTCCTCAAGTCTTTTTCACTTACACCATTTCGTTTTGGATACAGCCTGCGCTGGTTCACTTAAACGTGTAACAGGAAACTGGGATCTGAGCTGCAGGTAGTGTTACGTTACTGCCGGTTCTGGACGGAAACCTTTTTAGAAGTAAGAAGCGAAGGGAAGGATTTCTCCTCTCCATCTGCAGCAGACAGCTGCTCGCTGCCTGGAATCTGTGGTAGCAGACACTCAGAGCAGCACCACGCTGAAGTAAACACTGCGGAAATCTAATTTCTTTAATTGCACTGACAGTGTAGAAGTACTCTCAATATGATAGTTGCCATGTGATAAACCGAGTCATCTGATGAAACGTTGGAAGCTAAACAGGCAGTTGTCATCCATTTCATTTAAAAATATATTTTGCTGAAATACTTTAAATATTCTGAAAACTTTAAAAAAAACCGAAACCATCAGGAAGACTCAGGAGAGCTATGTGCGCACAGCCACGTGCTGCACCACCATTCAGGTGTCTGAACGCAAAGCACAGGTTAGAACTTGAAGTAACCCCCATCCAAGCCAATATGCATACAAGAAATAAGCCAAGACAGAAACAGACCGATCGGGCCATAAAAAGCTTTGACAGTTCTACAGACTGCCGTGTTGGAACCACCATTAAAAGCAACTCCCCACAGCTTTTTGCCTTCACACAACCACCATCCCACGTCACTGGGCCTCACTCCTGCCCCAGCTCAGCACCCCCTGCCCGGCCCCACAAACCTCCCCCACACCTGCCCAGCATTTTTAAACAAGGGCTTAAGGTCTGCGCAATTCACTCCGCAGCAATTGTGACCTGCAAGGAGGAAAAAAACAGCGTGCTTTTAAAAAGTAATTTAAAATGTAGATTTTGCATTTTGTAGATTCTGCTGCCCAAACCAAACAGCACTGGGATACCACCCCTTCCCTAGAGAACCTACTACCGCTGTTGGTGGAAAAGCTTCATAACCACTGTCCATTTGCTCTCATATCCAAGGACCATGCCATACCTGCCATAGCACTGCCAAAGCAGAGAGCAAACCCTGAGTGGGATGCACTGAGCCGCACACCTGCTGTAGGATGGCCTCCCCAGGCCCAGCTGAGCACAACGAGGGGCAGGGGCTGCCTGCTGCCCCAGGTGCACACACTCAGCACTCCTTTGTGAAGTCATCCCTCCTGGGTCTGCTCCCCCCTGCAGAGAGCCATGGGGGGGAGCAAAAACTGTCCCTGCAGCAGTTTCTCTTCCCTAGCAGCCTCATGAAGTGGTTCCACAGAATCCAATTCTTCGCCTTCTTGGTTTCACACCAGCTCGTCTTGTGGAACCAATTCAGCACCCAGTTGCTCCCTGTGATGTCGAGTCACGCCAGCTCTGTTATCCTGTTTTGAGCTGGCCCACCCTTACTGTGCTGCACTGACAACACACGCACAAACTGTGCCCAGTGCTTCCACATGCGAGCTTCCCAGCAGAGCCGGTGCGTACAGCAAGCACACCAGCACCAATAGGGCTGCTACAGAAGAAACTTTTCAGGGTCTGTCTTTCAAAGCTTTCAGCCTTTCTCACTCACCCTCAGCCTTCCTCTGCCTCTATACAGAGGAAGGCCGTTCTGTCCAGCACTGAGCATCACCTGGCTGCACCAAACACCCTCTGGCCCCAGCACATCAGCACCCCTCAGTAAGTGCTATCCATGCGATCAAGAGCTCTACTTCAGCTGCACAGATGTTCTGTGTTTGTGTTCTATATGGTAATAACACTGCTGCAGCACGTTCAGATTGGAGACAAAGGCTGACATTCCCTACAGACCAGCACAGCACCCAGACAGGTGTGTGCTCCATCAGCTGCTCCCACACAGGGCGGAATGGACTGCTTCAGTAAATTCCTAAGACAAACACAGAAATGTGTCACAGGTACAATGCCCATTCCTGGCTTCCTGAACCAGAATTCTGTGCCCACACTCTACGCGGCATCCCAGCAACTTTCCATCTCAATGTGCTGAATTTTAATAATACTGAAGAAGTTACATAGTAAAGATCAGCCCAGCTTTCCAAATGAAGCTCCTGGTTTGTCTGGGTGGTTTTTTTTTCATTAAATGTAAAAAAAGACAACTTTTATGGGTTCTTTCTCACAAGCAGCCTGTTCTACAGCAAGACCATCTAAGAAGAGTAAATAAGAGTGAAAAAAGCTAGAAACTCAAGTTGAAAGTTGGACTATTAAGCCTCCTTTCTAGAAGAACTGCAACCTGGTACGGCTTCCATTTAGGACAGCACAACAGCCAGGCCCCCAGAGTTGCACTGATGCCCAACGTCATCAACCGGGGTTTGGCATCCACAGACACAGCAACTGCTGCTCCGCAGGGGGCCTGCCCCAACCCTGGGCATCTATCTGTCACGGCCTTGAGGTTCAATGTATTTGGCACACGAGGTAGGAAAAGGTGCTCCTTCTGTTCACTAATTCATCTTCTACACAGCTACAGAGTCTTCTGAAGGCGCACAGGAGATGAACCTGACCGTCACTACCTCCCTTTTACAGTCACAAAAATGGAGGAGTAGAGAAAACCCACACAGGTACTTCTGGCGCCAACCCTTATACAAAAATAAACAAACAAAAATCCCTAACTTATTTCACTCTGAATAAATAACTGCTAAATGGATCCTTCTGCACGTCAAACCAAACCAAACCCCTGCCATCCCCCAGGCCTGGTTGAGGCCCTCAGACCCACAGCTCACAGAGATGTGGGAGCGGGAGATGGACGGCAGAACGTCCTGCAGTCATCTGCAACCACCTCGATGGAGTGAGCAGGGTCACAGCCGCCCACTGCTGCCAACGCTCGGTGCTCCAACCCGCACGAAGCCCTCCGGGCAGCAGGGCTGCAGGCACTGAGCCCCGCCGAGCCGCCCACCCGCAGCTGCTTCCCCAGAGCAAACCGAGCACCGAGGCACCGGAAAGTGCAGGAGAACTCTGAACCGCGTCTGCTCTCCCGTCTGCGTGCTGGGAAAGGAATGCGGAGCAGCGAGCAGCACGCGGCAGAAGTGCTGCAGCCAGAGGCCGATTCTGCTCCGAACCCTTCCTTAGGGCTGAGATCCAGTGCTGCTCCCACAGGACCCTCCTCGGCCACGGCAGCCCCCCCCGTTTTTCTGCTCATTGCTAAGTCTCGTGGGGCACGAAGCCGCAGGCAGTGGGGGCTGCAGCGCTTCTCTGAAACAAGTTCCTTTTTTTTTTTTCCTGTTGCTTCCTAAGAGAATACGACTGTCACCAAGAATGTCAACAGGAAAAAAAAGTAGCAGTGGAAAGAGTTGGCGGCGGTGCTGCGCCGAGGTTTGTCTCAATGCAGGAGCAGAACTCAAACGGCCGCGAGCGGTGATTCACAGCGCTGAACTTTTAGAAGAGACGCCGAGATGACAGCGGGACAGTCAGAATGTGTCAGGAACTGACATCACTGCCCTCCCCAGCGCTACCCCGCTTCCTCCCGCACCGCCCCGCGGCGCACAGCCCGCACCCCGCGCTGCCCGCTGCTGGCGGCCCGGCCCGGCACGTGCGCGGCGCTGCGGCTGCGCCCCTTCCCAGCAGCGAACAAACCAACAACTCAAAAGACAAAAAGCGGCGATGCGGCACCGCCCCCCCCGCAGCCCGGGCTCTCCGCGCTCCCCCCGCACGTGTCCGCACGCAGCCCCGGCCCCGCCGCCCCCCGCCCCCGCGCGGCCCGTTCTCCCCGCGGCCCGCCGGCGGGGCCGGATTCGGCGCGGCGCTCGGCGGATCCCCGCGGAGCTCACCTGCGGCCGGGGGAGCGGCGGGGCCCGCGCGGGGCGGCCCGGAGCGGGAGCGGAGCGGCGCCGCGTCCCGGAGACAACTTCAGCCCCTCGCGCGCCCCCGCCGCGCGCTCCCGCGCGCGCCCTCGGCGGCTGCCACGCAGGCCGGGCCGGGAGCGCGCGCGGCCCCGCGCTGCCCACCTGCGGCCCCGCGTTACCTGGCGGCCGGCGCTGCCCCCGCTCCTCCGGGCGCGTCTGCGTCCGCGCGCGTGTTTTCCACGTCCCGCGATGAGTCACCGCGCGGAGCTGCCCCGGAGCGAGGGAGCATGAGCGGAGCCCTCCCACCGCCCTCCCGCGGCCGGCCTCCCCCGGAAAGGGCCGGCTTCCCGCACCCAGCGCGGCCGGGAGGCGGCGGGGAGGGCGCGGCGGGATCGGATCGGGCCGGACCCCTAACCGGGGCAGGGAGGGCGGGGGAAGGGCCGCAGGCTGCGCCTCCACGCAGCGCTCCGCCGGGTTTTGTACGAGTGGAGAAAAAGCCGAGAGCGAACGCGGCAGTCAATAAAAGCGAAAGTGCAAGTCTGGTTTACTTGGCCCGACTGGGCGGCACCGCAGCGCCGTCCCAGATCCGGGCAGCAGCACCTGCGGGCCTCGCGGGCAGCGCGTCCCAATGGGTGCCGGCAGCCCCACCGGCCGCACCGCCGCCTGTCCTCCTGCAGCTCTGCGCCAAACGAGCGCAAATTCAGGGCGAACGCGCACGGGACCGCACAGCGCGGGACTTCCCGCTCCGTCCGGCGGCGCGGTGCCGCCGCAGCGCATCCCGTCTCCGCGCGGCGCGCAGCTCGGGCCCGCCGGGCAGATGCCGCGCAGCTCCGCGGCGCTCCTCGCTGGAGACGGAGCGGGAGACACAACAGATGGAAGCCATGCGGCCACCTGGTTCTAAAGCAAATCGTGCCATCAATCTATCGGTGCGAAATCTGAAACATGGGAATGTGCTTAGAGAAACAACATGAATTCCATTTTTTTCCTTCCAACTCGATTTTCCCAAGGTCTGTCGGTGCTCTGTTCCAAAAATGCATTTCTTTTTCTGAAAAACAGAGTGCCGGTGGATGGAGGTGCAAGAACCTACGTGTTTTATATCAAAACAAAACCCAAAGAAAGGATCCTTCCTTCGGCTGCCACAAGTTCCTCTTTCTATTCGGGAAAGCTGTTTTTAAAAATCTGCCACGTTCTCATGCACAGCTCCAAGATCCAGGTTTTCACTGCTAAATTAGACACACAAGACAGAATCTGGATTATCCGTGGCGATTCAGTTAAGAAAGAAAATTAAATTTCCTCAATTACGTCTTGTCAGAAATGGGCTTTCCTTCATACAGGCTGCCCCATTTCTCTCTGTGGCTCTGGGTGCTCATGGGGCAGCCCTGCTGTCCCACCAACCGCTCTGCTCCCATCGCTCAGCATAGCTGGGCACTGCAATCATGGCACTGCTATCATGGCACTGCACTGTGGGGCTGAGCAGAGCCAGTGGGGAATGCCCTCACCCTGGTGGGTAAGAGATTCCCAGCAAGGACCCCATCTCTGGGAAACTGCAACATTCTCAACCCAACTCTTTGAGGATTTTAAATCAACACAGAGTCGATGTGATTGATTTACTTTATACCAAGTTCTAAACACAACTGTCACCATATCCTTCATCCCCCATCCTGTATTGATAATTCCTGGCCTTACTGACTTAATATATGCACACTGAGTTATGGTTCATCTCCTAATAGCATCCACTGCTAAAAGTTATTTTCAGAAGAAAAAACCTTCTTCCTGCACTGAAAGGTGCAGAGCTCTCTGAGGTGCCACTTTCCAGCAGAGCCACAGGCGATGGCCATGAGCTCCCTTCCCCTCCCCTTGCTGCCCCGCGCACGCTGTGTGCTCGCCGTCTCCGTGCTGTGTCTGCAGCCCCACGCTCGGTTCTCAGATTTCTGTAAGGTTCGAGTCCCAGAGGAAGCATTAATGCTAAAGGAATGCATACCAGCATGGAACTCGTCTAAAAGTCAGTACGAAATCTCTCCAACAGATTGCTCTGAGAAACACCTCTTTTTCACCATATTTAAGGTCTGCAGATGGATCTTATGAGCATTTGTGCAACAGTTTGGACTCAGACTGATAAGAACACTGCAGAAAGAGAGAAATACAGTGGAGGAGATGAAGCAGTGGCCTGCAAGCAGACACGGCGACCCTGAGTGCTCCAGCCACACCGCCTGTGGATCTCATCAGGGAACCAGATGGGACTGGTGGCAGAATATCCTGCACAGCATGAGAGCTGGAGCCTGGGATCGCCATCCAGGAAAGGGGAGATGGGAAAGTATGATGGAGAAAATGTCCCTTTTTGTGGAGTTCAGTTGCCCAGAAGAAAAACACGATTTCTTTTAAAGAAGAAGGGATCTGGAACGCAGGCTTGGGGGGTGCCTGCAGGATGGAGCAGAAGGATTGCTCACATAGAAAATTTAACATCGCGCCTCCTTACTGGTGCTTGCATGTTGGGAAGGATTAAGTGGCAAGGAGCACTGCTCATTCATTTCTTTGGTCAGTGGGAAGCAGGGCAGGGTGGTGGAGAGGTAGTAGAAGAGACCCTGTGTTCCCTCCTGTGTGCCTTCTCAGCCCTACTCACCCCAACAGGACAGGAGGAGAGTGGTGAGGGGGTGCCCACGTCCTTCAGTGTGGGACGCAGCACACTGATGCCAATGCACACTGTCCCTGTCACACAGTGTCCCCATCACACGCTGTCCTCACTGCACGCCATCCCCACCACAATTCTCAAGATGGGGCAGGAGCTGCCACCATGCCATCCAAGGACTTGGAGGTGAAGCCCAAGCCCTCGCTTTTGCATTCAGACAAAGAACAGAGGCACAGAGGCCAGGGTGAGGTCCCCAGCAGCCTGTGCTGCCGAGCAGATGGGCTGCCATGTTCTCCATCAGCTCCAGTTTTTAAGGTCATGCTTGGATAATGAGCATCACAGCACTTGAGCCTACAGATCATGAATATATGGATGAATATGGACTTGTGCACTTTCCTTCCTACAGCCCTGCTTGTGTACACTCCGTGCCCCAATGGGGTGCACCTGCGAAGGGGAGGGGAGGGGAGGGGAGGGGAGGGGAGGGGAGGGGAGGGGAGGGGAGGGGAGGGGAGGGGAGGAGAGGAGAGGAGAGGAGAGGAGAGGAGAGGAGAGGAGAGGAGAGGAGAGGAGAGGAGAGGAGAGGAGAGGAGAGGAGAGGAGAGGAGAGGAGAGGAGAGGAGAGGAGAGGAGAGGAGAGGAGAGGAGAGGAGAGGAGAGGAGAGGAGAGGAGAGGAGAGGAGAGGAGAGGAGAGGAGAGGAGAGGAGAGGAGAGGAGAGGAGAGGAGAGGAGAGGAGAGGAGAGGAGAGGAGAGGAGAGGAGAGGAGAGGAGAGGAAAGAAAAGAAAAGAAAAGAAAAGAAAAGAAAAGAAAAGAAAAGAAAAGAAAAGAAAAGAAAAGAAAAGAAAAGAAAAGAAAAGAAAAGAAAAGAAAAGAAAAGAAAAGAAAAGAAAAGAAAAAGCAGCAGACTCCAGATTGTGCGTCTCTGGTTTTAACAGGCCCAGGCCCTTCCCCTACTTCCCTGACATTCCTCCTCGTGACCCTTCCACGAGTTTTGGGTGAGTTCTGTAGGAATGCAGTGCTCTCAGCTATGTGCTCCACTGCTGCTCAGCTGCTGGCAGGGCTCGGCAGCTCTGTGCCAGATGTTGGGAGTGTGGCCCTGCCAGGAGCTGCGCGTGCACCTTCCCGTTCACAGCCCTGCACAAAGGGGAAATCTGATATGGGTAATGCTTTTCTTCTGTGAGTCGTTCTTCACTTCTGAGGTCTGCTCCCAGCATTGGTGCTATAGAATTTCACAGCTAGAGAAAGCAGGATGCACCCTGCCATGGGCTGCAGCAGGAGCAGGACGGGCTCAGGACTTTTGGGTCCCATTCACGAGTCAGGGCTCAAACAGCACCCAGTGCTGTGCAAAACAACACAGGACAAAGGCAGATTCCTGCCCAGAAAAG
Source organism: Phasianus colchicus (assembly GCF_987193195.1). Lineage (NCBI taxonomy): Eukaryota > Metazoa > Chordata > Aves > Galliformes > Phasianidae > Phasianus > Phasianus colchicus. Next base: position 11,538,902 of record NC_143454.1, on the reverse strand, counting down.
GCTTCTAAGTGCATGTTACATTTCAAACTGACAATATGGACACGAGACATAAGAATGCAAATGAAAAGAAGCAATGCTGGTCAGAGTAACGCTTGGGGTTCATACAATGGCAACAGCTTTTCTTCCATCTTTCCGTCACCCTTTTGTGTCCTCCTCCGCCTCATCAGCAGTGATGGCAAAGCCCACACCAAGATGCACGGCCCGGACCCGGATCTGGGAAAGTGTGGCAATAAATCGCCGCACACAGAATGGCAGCACTACAACTTTACAGCTGTAACCTCCCGTCCCACACAGTGCATGCTTACAGCAGATCTGAACAGTCACAGAGTCAGCCAACCTTCCACTGCCTCCTCCATTTCTGCCGCTTTTCACAGTTTTGTATTAGATTATAAATTCTGTGAGACCATCTTGAAGGTTAAATTTAATGTCATTTTACTATCCCGGGAAACAAATGACGTAACCTTTAAAATAATATTACACACAGAAGCTAAAATAATGGCATCGCACAGTTCTTAATGGTCAGGTGTTTTTTGTCCCTCCTGTGAAAGGTGCTGCAGAAATGCAGAGCATTATGTTTATTTATTAATAATCCCGCAAAGAAATTTTCATGACCACCACTGGGGACGGTCTGACAGGTGACATGGGTGACCTCCTGCCAGGAGTGACATCTCTCCCCTGCAATTTACATTCTCTAAATGATTTGTGATCAAATTACTTACAGCACAGATTAGCTTCTCCCCTGCTATTCACTCACAGCACCATATTCATCTGTTTGTTCCACAGAACCATAAAAATAATAATATGGAAAATCGGTGCCTTGGCTTCCAGGGTATTCCAAGATGGAAACAGCACGCTGGCCAGGAGATCGATTCCTGCTCTCGTTTTCTCAGGCACTGGGATTTGCATCTGGGGGATATGCGGGTCGTTGGCTTGAAAAGAGCATTCAGAGTTCACATTTTGATTGCACAACCAGACAAACAAGCAAAGTGTCCCAATTAGAGGGAAGGAAATAATCAGCCTGCAGCTCAGTGGCACGGGGACTGAGAGGAGAGAGGGACTAATGGCTTTGGAAGAGGCAGAGGACAGATTCCAGGCATCTTCCGGGTGCTGGGGAGACCACAGCCACTGGTGGCAGGGAAATAGTTAAGGGAATATATTAAAGGTGCAAAGGGTCTCCCGACCTCTGCCACTGTCAGTTCTGTCAATGGGTCTACAGATGCCAGTGGAATAATTACGGCCTATATTTAGATTATGGATGCGCCAGGCAGGGTGAAGGTTGAACATGAGGAATATGGTTGTTTGCAGTTCATTAGCGATGGGAGCAGCCCAGGGTGGGAGGAGGGCACTGAACTGGATTCATCCCACCTGGAGTGCTTGTGCTGAGCTGCATAATGTCAGGGAAGGAGACCTGACTATGTGTGGAAACAAAAGCAATAAACAGGCGTTGCTGTCACACCCAGCGAGCCAAGAAAGGAAGAAAGGAAAGAGAAGAGAAAGCAAGGCAAGGCTCCGGCTCTCAGCCACATCACTTCTGCATGGACAGATGCAGTGGCTGCTGAGAAACGGGCCGGGTGGAACAGGCAGAAAGGCAGATGGAGTTTGGTGGGGTGCCTGCATGCGGCTGTGCCTCGAGCTGTGTGCTGGGCAATGCAAGTAGCACGGCCACGGCTCACTGCAGGCAGATGGGATCCTTCTCACTGCTGGAGACTGTCAGTGATGGAGCAAACCTCGGGGAGCCAATACTGCAAATACCACTCACGTTAGGAGATCATGAGATTTCCTTTCATTAACTACAGGACATCGAAGCTAGAAGAAATGTGAGCCCCAAATGAATTAAAGCTCAAAGCGCTCCCTGGAGAGGCTGCCATTGCCTATTTGCGGAAGAGGAACCTACGTGCTCTGTGTTCTGCATTTTCCCCGCTCTTCCTGCAGTTCCTTTCTGATTTGGAAAGTAATCCTGACAGCCTGGAGCTGAAACTTTCCCAGTTTAAACTTATTCACATTATTGATGCCACGGCATGAAGGTCTCATTGTTCTAATTCTTTATTCACATCACCATACTGTTTTGCTAGGTCTTTCTAAAGAGCCAGAAAGCAAGACCCAAAACTCCACCCAAAACTGCATAAGGGCGATGCTGAGGAGCAGGAACCAAGCTACACTGTTCTTATCTGCTGTGTTTACTTTGCCCAACATATTTCCATTATTTGAAATTTCCTTAGGTATGCAGGTTTTGGTGGGGCAGAAGGAAGATCCCTTCTTGTCTGCTGGTCATGTCAGCAGGAAGCTCTCACAGGACTCTTCCTTGTTATCCTCCTTATGCAGATGAACAACTCAGAGGCACTGAAATGGGAGGCGGTTTGCTGAGGGTCACAGAGCAGTGGTGGGCAGCAGGAGATGAGGCCCCAGAAAGTCAGATTTCCATTTTAAAGCAGGAAGGAAAAAAAGACCATGTGCAAACCAACAACATCCAGCCCAAATCCAATGCAAATTCTCTTCAAGGAAAGAGATGGAAATGGTTTTGTGATGTCCAGCCCTGTGTATGGCCATACCAACACTGCAGGTCCTCAGCTTCCAACCAGTTATGGCAGCTCTGAGCAAAAAGCATCAGATGGGGGAGAGATTGTAGTGAATGGAAAATGGAAAACAGATGCCATACCACTGCATTATTTCCTCAGTGCTGGCTAAGAATGACTGATGGTTTCCCATCACATCGACTACACAGGCCCCAGTCAGATGGCTGGCAAAGTTTCTTTACTCTAAAACACTGGGGATAATGAATTCAGAAGTTCTGAACAGCTGCTTTTCATGGATCATTTAGAATTTGTGATGCAAATATAAAAAATCCATGTTAAATGCCCTCAACTAATTGAGTGGAGTACAGAAAATACAAAAGAATAGATTGCTGACCTTGATGAAGACAGCAGAAAAGCCTTCATCTGCCCAGAGAGATCGAGAAGGGAATGGAGGAGCGCAGGAGAGCAGCAGCCTCCATCCTTCCCTCAGGCTCCGAGGGGTAACTGCAGGACCGTCATGGGAACACAGAGCAGCCCTCAGTTCCCTTCCTTACAAACCACAGCAATGCAGAAAGAGGTGGGGGGCACCGGAATTCCACCACATCGCCAGCGTCAGCCCTGGCAATTCAGAGCAGAATCAGACGTGGGAGGAGCAGAGGAAGCAGTTACAGATACCGTCTGCAGAAGATGGGGAGATGCTTGTGTATAGCTCAGAAGGCACAAGCAGAGAGCAGGGGGCTGGGCCAGGGCAGCGGGGCGGGCAGGAAGCAGGGCTCCAGGCTGCAATGCTGATGCCCACAGACAGTGAGAGATGGAGAGGGCAATAGCAGCAAAACTGAAAGCAAAGGTTAACTGCAGCTTTCCAGGCTGACGTGGCAGAGCCATTCACCTTGGAAAAACAAGAGCAGGATCATGTGGCACGGCTGTATATCGCAAACCCCTAGCATTTTTCCTTAGGTAGGTGTGTGCTCCAAAGGTACTGACTGTGGAGCACCAGCTGCCTGGAGGAGGGGCCCTTAGTGCTGCACACAGATAAGGTGTTGCCCTCGCAGGGCTCCCTGTATGGAAGAGAGGAGCAAGGTCCAGCAGTCAGTGAGTCTCCCCAGTTGTAGTTTTCTAAAATTGGAGCGTCACGTCCGCCGGCCGCACATACCAACCCTGCTCCCGTCAGCTGTTCCCCACTTCATCACCGCGTTCCTTCGAGGAGAGCAGAGCCCCGTGCTGCTGCTGCTGCTGCACCACCACACCTTGCCCAGGTTGTGTCTGCAAGCGGCGGCAGCACAGCAACGCGGGAAGCAATATGGGCCCATCTATTATTTATGCCAGCTGCTCCCCTTGGGCCTGAACAAGCAAGAAGCTCTCTTTCACATCTTACAATTGTTGGTCAGACTCCAAGAGAGACAAAGGGATGTTGTAAATGCAGTTTCATCTGAGCTTGGTAAAACACTCACCGAGGGCAGAGGCAGCAGATTTCCTTTGTGTGGGGAGGCAGAAGCTGGAGATCGTGTTTAAATTAACATCCCCAAGGAAGGACTTCTCTGAGTTTCAATGGCACTCATTCCGATTTACCTTTTCTAGAGAAGCTCTCTGCCCTCGCAGGGTTTGGTGGCACTTCTGCAGCAGCCCCAGCTCTGCGCCCTCCGAGCAGGCGCTGCTCAGGAAGCTCAGTGCTGACTCAGCCTGGGTGGCATCTCTGTCCTCGCTGCTGTGAGAAACCACAGGGCAGAATGTGCTGGTGCCCCTGGTTCAGATGTTGGACGGATGCAGGGTTTCCTCTGCAAGAAGAAGGAAGCAGGGAGGCACTGCAGCGGTGGCACTGCTGTCAAAAATAAGAGCAGGGTCATGCAAAGAGCTTGAGGATCCAGAGCACGGCAGGATGGCAGCCAGGTGTGTGCCGGGGCTGGGAGAGCACTGGAACGGAGCTCACGCTGCACCACGATCAGTGAATGCCCAGACAGGGCCAGGCAGGCTGCCAGGACAACAGCGTTTGGAAAACCACAGTGCTCAGAGTTGGACAGGGCTGAGGAACCCATTCCAATTACTGTGCAGCATTTGGAGCCGCGGCCAACGAGAGAGCGCACACCATTGGTGACACCCAGCAGGAACCAACACGGACATCACAAAACTCTATCTTATACTCAGCCCAACCCACATGGCTTTCATTACATCCAAGTTGTAAAAGAAAATATATACACATTAAATAAAAATAGCAGAGTTCTGTGAACGTGTGCTTGGCAGCCTGCATTCGGGTTACAAACGCTCGCTGTGTGCTCTGCAGGGCTGAGATCTGCCGTCACAGCACGCCATGCTCTCAGACACAATTTTGGCCAACACGTCCTCAAAAAGCAAATAGACAAAAGCAAGTAACTAAATCACTGAGTGCTTCAACAGCTTGCGGGCTTGGGCAGCTGGGAACAAAACTGGTATGGATCACAGACCTCAGCTCTGAATGCTGCAAGCCTGGCTTCCTAAGGAGGCAAACTTCTGCATCACACCGTCCATCTACCACCCCACCTCCTCCAGTTCTCTCTCTTTAACTCACTGACCACCAAAAGAAGTTGGTGAGAACACGCAGTGAGCTCAGCAGCAACGTAAGCAGCATTTACACCATAGAAGTCTGCTGCACTCATGAGCTGTGTACAGAAGGAAGCAGTCTCTGAGAAGGGATTGTTTCATGAGGGGCTGACTTCAAAATGAGTCATTTAGTACAGAGCAGCGATTGTGACTTTGTTAAAAGCTCTGGAGTGAGCCTGCATTCCAGCTCCAGCACCTGCCCAGCTCCCGGCACGGCTCCCAGCACCACATCCCCAAGGACACCTCAGCCCTCACAGCTTCTCTGCTTCTCTAACAGCTTCAGGTACATTGAGAGCAGTGCTCAGGCGCCATGCAGCACTGGCACTGAGCTGAGCACACACACTCCCATCAGGGAGAACCAAGGCTCTCCCAGCTTTGTGAGGGCAGCAGCTCACCCCGCCGGGCAGCGGGCACTGATCAGGCAGCACTGCCATGGGACAGCCGGCGTGGGAGAAACAGGGCTGCTCCTGTGTGAGCTGCACAGCCTGCCATGGGACCAGACGATGCAGATACAGAACGGATTGTTTGCTTCATATTTTAAGTGTGTAGACTTCACGTGGCCACTTTAAAACTCTGCACTGAACTCCTTTCTTCTTTCCCTTCCCCCTGAAAACAGGTTTTGGGGATGGAAATTCTGATCTAAACCAAATCCCAGGAGCCCGACAATCCTTCTGCAGAACTTCCCTGAGAGCCTGGGATGTTGCCAGCTCTGTGTGCTGGAAAGGAAGGCTGCCAGGTCACAGGGCATGCCACAGACGGGATCTGCAGCCACTCAATTTAGGCCTGAAGCAAGATTTACGGGAGTCTATCTGAAATCACAGAGAAAGGAAAAGATATGGGGAGGGACAAGACAGGAAACTGTGTGTTCAGATGGGACAAAGCGTCCAAAGTGTGGAGAGTATTCCTGCAAGTTTCCGTCTCTGTTTTAGGGATGGGGAAACTGATGTTTCCAGTAAAAAACAGCCTGTGAGCAGAGCGAATAGCAGCAGAGGGAAGAACGCAGACACGCCAGTCCTGCCACACAGCCTCACATCTACCCCATTCTCCTCCTCCTGCTCACACTGCCCTGCAGGGAGGATGCAGTGATGGGTAAGAGCTCTGGTCACCTCCCTGCTCATTTCAGGGACCCACAGACAGACACCTGGCCTGCCCAGCAGGGATGCCCCCCTCCAGCTGCATCCCAGGAATGGCCCCACCAACCACCTCCACCGTTCCTGTTGCTCCTCCTGTGCAGCACCTGGCCCCACACCAAGCTGGTCCTCCCATGCACTTGTCATTTGCTCTCTGCCCTCTCTTGCCCTCTTAAAAAAAGAAAGAAAACAAAACTGCTTCCCTGCAGGCTGCAGACAGGAGATGCAGGTGCAGGCTGCACAAAGCAAATGAGCTCAGACCCCGGCGCCCTGCACACTTGCATGCACAAGATGCCCGGTGCTTTGAAGAGCACGAATGAAAAGAGCAGGAGCACAAGTGCTTGCACCTGTAGGAGATGCTGGGCTCCTCCTGGCCTGTGGGCAGGTGGACAGACAGACAGACACGGTGCACTCTGGGGCCCACAGAGCTCTCTGATGCTGGCACAGCAAGGGACCACCACCGCCCTCCTGCCCAGGCTTACACACTGAGGCTGTGCACCTCACCCTGTTCTGCAAGGAAACCCCCTGCAGGAGTGCTGGCGGTGGCATATTTGAATCACTCCGTAGGTCAGTGGGAAGGAAACACGTTCCCCAGCTTCAGCCAGTCCTGCTCAGATCAGTTCCCAGCTTTCCTGCTGGCACCTCAGGATCCTGCGCTCGTTCTCCTTCTTTGCTTTGTATGGGGCGGAAGGGGCGGAAGGGAGCTGCCTCCTTCCTTGCCCAGCAGTGTGCCTGCCAGCTGCCTCGGCAACCAGAACCCGCAGCTCACTCCCATCCTTGTCTCATGCTGGGAGCCCCTGCGGGTGGGCATTGTTTTGCACAGTCCCTGTTTCTTTGAGGCACAGAGGGCACCCACTGCTGGACTCAGCGCTGGGTGCAGAAGGCAGCACGGAACCAAAGCCCCCAGGCACGGGACTGCAGCTCTGGGCTGTGAGCCCAAGCTCCTCCGATGGTTCCAGGCCCTCAGAACGGCGCTGCCACCGTGACTCCCGACTCAGCAGTGGGAGCAGGGATGATCCCAGCCCCTCCTCCCAGAAGCCTGGCTGGGGTTCCTCACATTTCTTCTTTGCAGAATGTACCGAGTCAATTTTTTCCCTGTTAAATCATCTGATTTTTTTGGCTCCCCTTCCGATAGGAATTCTTTCTTTCTTTTGCATTAATTCTGCCCAGTTCCAGCGCTGACCCATGTTTATGAAACGGACTTATGAGCTGCAATGTTAACTAGCTTCAGTTTGCTGATTCAGCAGCAGAATAAATAGGTAATTACACCCCGCCATATGTGTCTCTAATTCCGAATAGATGGTGTCCAAAAGGCGCTGTGCATTACCAGCGGATGACTGGAGTTGGGACTGTAAAAATGAGTAAATTGGTCCCCAAGGCCAGAAAAGGCTCTGTCAAATCCCACTGTTTATATCATACTGAGTGGCTGACTTGTGGTTATTTTGTAATTTAATACTGCTAAATGTCAACGGGAAATCCTTTCAACTGCAGTTTGATACCTAGTGACAGAAAATCATTCAAGACTTAGACAAAGCAGCGAGCTCAGAGAGGTGTGCCTCCTCCTTTCAGTCTCTGCACATAGGGCACTCTGGCAGCAGCTGCCCAGCCCCACAGGGAGAGGTGAGCTGTGTCCTGCAGCCCTACAGCCCAAAGCCCTACAGCCTGCACCCCTGCAGCCTTACAGCTTTAGAGCCCTGCAGCCCCAAAGCCCCACAGCAAGGAGAACGCAGCTCCCTGTGGCACGAAATCACACTGAGTTGTGCCGTGCCAGCATGTGATGGGGACGCTGACCACAGCCTGGTCCCCAAACAGGGGAAGAGCTTTTCCTCTGTGCACAGTCCCAGAGCTCTGCTTGGGGCAGGCAACCGCACCTGACGTCCCTCTCTGTCTCCAGCACATCTCCCGTCTCAAGGGGCAGAGCAGAATAATTAGAGCTGGACAAAACCTGTCTGCCGGATGGGATAATTTACAAACACTCCCATTGCCCACATTGCTAAGCCAAAGAGAAAGCTTAATTAGAGGCGTAGGAGAAATTCACCTGGGAGGGCATTAAGGCAGAGAAGCGTCCCTGCCCCACCTCCCCCAGCAGCACAGCCAGGCAGCAGGGTTCCACCCACAGCTTCGGGCTCATCCCAACCCTGTGTCCGACCCCACCGGCCCACAGCCCCGCTCCTGCTGTGTGGGGCAGAGGCACCCAAATTGCCTCTGCAGGGATGCAAGGAAGATGCCCATCATGCAGTAATCCTCCTGCAGCCATCTCCCATTGCTGCTATCTGCAGCCAAAGAGGCAGAGAGGCAGCACGGGCTGCCCTCAGCCACAAGAGATTCCTGCTCAGCTGATCTTCCCTTCCCCATGGCCTGATTTGGCCCAGAACCCAAATTCCACAGCACCCACTGTGCTGCATCCTTGGGCTGTGCTGTGCCCAAAGCTGCTGGGCCGCCTGTTGCACGCACACAGCCTCCTGCGAGAGGAGATAAGGCTGCTGGAACTGAGATACGGCATGTAGGGGGATTTCCTAGCTCATAGCACTATCTCAGATTTCTACTTCTGACATCAGCAGATGGAAAAATCCAGTTTGCACAACAGTCCCTCTAAAGCAGGGCAGCCGCTCCTATGCAGCAGAGCAGCCCGGCTCTGAAGCTCCCAAAGCCAAGATAACCCCAAACCGCTTCCTGCCAGAGCTCCCCATGGCCACAGCTAGCCCAGGGCTGCAGGGGGGTGTGGGACAGGACAGCCCCTCGGCAGCTGAAGGTGCCCCATGTCACTGCTGGTGGTGAGGCCGTTCCCCAGCTGCCACCCATCCTGCCCCACATCCCTGAGTATCATGCCAAGGGATACAGATCTGTGCCTTTGGGAAACACATACCAGAAAGGATGCTTGAGCACACGCCATGGTGTGGATCCTTCCCACAGTGGGTCAGCAGCAGGTAGGTGCAGAGCTGGGAGCACGCTGGGACCACCGGGACAACGGCCACCTGGCGTGGCGTAACGCTTCTGCCTCCAGCCCACGGGGTGACGGGTGGGGAGGGACATAGCTAGAGCTGTGGGGACAAACATGGCACGTGGCGGCCATGTGCCTGGAGTGACACCTGCCAGGCCCCTCCGCTCCGGCTGCAAGAGATTAGAGGATGGCGAGGTGGCAGCACGGCCTCAGTTCATTAGAAAGAGTCCCGTTAATTGGGTATTAGCTGGCCTCTGCTGGGGATCGGGGACACATGGGCTGGGAATATGGGAGCGGCGGTACGACGCGTGTCAGACATCTGAACTCTGGTGGCTGGCACCAAGTGGGCAGCACAGCCCTCAGCTGCCACGCCGTGCCCCTCCGAGACGGGCAGCCATTGTCAGTGCTGGGTAATCCCTGCGCCGCGCCGCCTCTCCTCCCGTCCCGCATTGTGTGCCGCACCTCCTGGGCTTTGCTCGGTTTAAAAATACATATTTGGGCTTAATCCGTGCTGCTGCAGGGCACAAAGACTGGGTCGGCCCTGAGATCACCTGACATTAAGTCCCGAAACAAAGCCCTTAGGGCAGAGTCCTCACACTCTGGCACTAAAGTCTCAATTCCTGTCGCCTGGAAACATAACTGGATTGTCTTCGTTTAGCAGGATTATGTCTGAAAAAGCCTTTTGTTACTGCCACTCTCTGCTGCGGGGCTGACAGCTGACTCGAGCCAGATGGGAGTCCTCCGGTCAGGGTGATGCTGGGCTGACCCCCGCCCAGCTGCCCCTCGCCCCACACTTGGCCTCTCCTTCCGGGGCAGAGGGGAGGACCGCAGACCGGACACCTTTTGCCCCGGTGCACCAGCGAGCTGCGTGCGGCCAGAGGAGGGCAAGGGTTGTGTGTGTTTTGTTCCTCTCTGCCCCGGAGAGTGCGTGCCGCAGGTGCATCAGGCACAGCACCCTGCACAGGGGCTGCAGCAGCCACGGCTACGGGGCTGCAGACACATCCATGGGGCTGTGACCCCGCAGCACGCCCGGTGCAAGCACGCAGCCCACCCTGCTCCCCATGCGGGCGCCTCTCTACCTTTAAGGCATGAGGTACGCTACACACAGCAAGAAGGTTTGCCTAATTAACTCCGATTGTATATGACACTGTCATGTTGATTTACTAAATATACGCGGGAAATCTCTTTATTTCACCAGCTGATTGGTGACATAATCTGGGTCTGTAAGGAGCAGCCTTGACACCAATTCCCTCTGGTTATGTTACCTGTCTTTTCCACCTGCAATCGCATCAATGAAGCCCACAAGGAACTTCAATAACTAATTTATTCATTTTGCTTCTGATTTATAGTAAAAAGGAAGGGATGTCAGGATACACTTGTCTAGAATGACAATCAAGCCCAGAACCCTTCCAAGCAGGCGCCTCCTCAAGTAGAAGGCTTCACCTCACAGCAGAGCACGGCACAATTACCCACCCCTTCACTGCTCCTGCAGACTCTCACCAGCCGGGAGAAAGCTTCCAGGTAACACCAGCCAGAAGCAGTCAATTACTGTGCTTCTCACCCACTGGAGAAGCAGCCATCCCCAGATGACACAGGGCTTCTCCAGCTGTGCTCCTCACATCCCCACCTGCCCCACGACAACGGTGGTCTATGATCTGAAGTGCCCCACGAATGCTGGCATCACTGCTGTGAGCAGCAGGCACAGGACACAGAATGCTGGTGCAAAGAACCCACAGCTCTTTGTGGATGAGTCCCAGCAAAATCTTTCACTCATACAAAAGTACAGATTTTCAAATCTCCCTTTGGTATGTGAAGAAAATGGACTCTACAACAGCTCTGAAAATTTCATCCTAATACACACAGATTTTTTGCAAATGTAATACCTAGCCACGCACCAGAAGGTCAAGGCTTTGCTCCACAGAGGAAGAGCAGAGAAACAGTCACAGACCTCCTCAGATACACCACGAAATCCATCCCAGCAGAGAACATCACCCTTCGTGCTGAGCAGTGCCCAGTGCCTGGGCAGGTGTGCAGCACTGAGGCTGGGCTGGGGGTGAGCTGGCCACTCCACCGGCACTACCACTGCCCACAGCTCTGATTTGGAGCTTTTTCTAGGGCCCAACCTGGTGCTGAAACCTGGGGACAGACAGCAGAAGGAGCCACGTGCTGGCACCCTGAGACACCACGAATGTCTCTTTCAGTACTTCTGTCAATTGCTCCAATTTCTTCCCAATCAAACGCCTGGAACAATGAAAGCCACAGAGCAAAGCGACTTGGATGGCCCTCATCACTGCAGTCCCTTCACCACAGCAAACTGAGCACCTCACGTGGCACAGCCAGCAGGGAGCAGGGGCAGCGCTCGGGGGCACGTGCAGATCCCCCGCCCAAGCATGCAGGGGCAGGAGATGGGATGCACGCCTCCATTGGATGAGAGCCTAGTTAAGGTCTGTCTGTGTCAGCCCAAAGCTTAATCTGGATTGATGCAAACTGCAGAAAGTATCATTAGAGACTGTCTGGGGAAGCCAGAGAGCTTCTCTGCTCTCTTGTCTACCCTGATAATAGAGATATTTCTGTTTACAAAGGTGGACTTGATCCTCAGAATTTCCTCTGCAGATCTCCAGTATTTGCATGTGTCACCCTGTTTTCCCTGGCTCATTAATCACTCGCTGTGCTTGTCAAACCGGAGCAGTGCCTGCTGTGCTCCCACAACCTGCTCCAGGGCCCCGGCTGCTCGCTCCCAACACCGAGTGCTCCCTGTGCTGCTCTCCAGCAGCTCTGCGGAAGGCGGACGGCTCTCCTGGCAGCGATGGCACACAGAGCAGTGCCTGCCCTGGGTGCGCAACGAAAGTGGGAGAGAAGAGGGAGGTGAGCCTAGGACAGCCCCTGGTAAGGGCACAGCCTCCCCACGTTCCCCATGGGGCAGCATGGGGCTCACAGGGTGCAGCTGGGGAAGAGCAGAGCCCCCTCCTCACCCTGTCCCCCCCCCCCCCAACTGCAGGACACGCACACAGGAGCTGCTCCTTTCTCCTTCCCTCGCCTTCCTAATGACCGGTCTCTGCGAGTGCCATGAGGCTTGGCGTCCTGGTAGGGTTGGGGAAATTCAATATTGCTGAAACCAGGGCAGGAAACGGCAGTGTGTGCCTGCAGTCACAACTCCACATTAAGCAATTTGTGTGTTAAATTGAAGATGACACAACGAAATGCTGAAATTACCTTGGTCTGTCCCAGCTTACAGGGCTATATGAACTTCAAAGGGTTCAGTTCAGAAACTGCAGGTATTTCTAGGGCACCCGTCACCCATTGCTGAGCTCTGAAGCACACACACACTTTGCTATCTTTCAGAGCTGATCTGTTTGGTGGGAGCAGCACTGAGGGATGCAGCATGCACTGCAAGGCAGCGTGGCACAGCCTCCTGCTGCACCCATGGGTGGATTCTTCAGCAGCAGTAACCGGGGTCTGAAGGACAGTCTGAAATGAAAGCTGAGCACAAACTTACATTTGAAGTCTTATTTGAATGTTAAAATGAAACAGTGGAACCCCCTCAATGAATCCTGTTAATAGCTATTAAATTTCCTAAAGGAATTAACAACAAGTTATTGATTTGTACGCTCAGCAGTTGAGCGACGGTAAGGAGAAACCAAGACTACAGAGAGCTGGGAAGGTAATGCCAGAGCCACGCTTTGACACAAACAGGAAAACACCTCACTGGTGGTTTTCCAAATGACAAGTCAGAGCATGAGCACAAAATCCCTGTCTGAAGTGCTGAGAGCCGCACTGCAGCAGGGCGGGTGCTGGGGTGAGAGTATGGCAACCTACTGGGAAATCTTTCTCCTACTGAACCACAAAGTGCAATTCCTTTGCTACTGTTAATTACAAACATGAGCCCCAAACCCACAAGCTCTCTGGTATGTGCAAGCAAGAAAAGGGCCAGCTGAGCCACATCCCCCTCCTCACCAGCACATTTAACACCGTGCCTACGTTAAGCTGCTGCTTGGTCCCTTCTCCAACGCGCCACCCTGAGCCGGGGCCCACTGCACCCCGTGCTCCTCCACACAAAGCTGGGCCCACGACGCCCCGCTCCCAGCCTCGCAGCTCTGCAGGGCTCCGGCGATGCCCTTTGTACTGCTGAGGACTGGGCTCTGCGCAGGGACTTTGCCTCATTGCTTTGTCTCACCCTCAGAAGTCTGACACAGAACTCCTGAATTTCGGTTCTCCTCTTTTCCTTATCTGGGTGTTTATGGCTCCAGTCCTTTTCTCCATCTTCTTGCACCTTATCTCTAGGTCAGTTTGTTCCCTGTCTTCACATGAATGAAATCACACATATGGTGCTACGTAGACATTAGCACATACCTTTTCCTTCAACTCTGCTGCATTTTCACATGCAGATTCAGACACATTTCCATTTGTACTTCATTCATACCAAACCAAGTGTTTCTGCTACAGCTTTCTACAGAGGCAGAACGGCCAGGCATCCCAGTACTGGATGGCAATTAAGTAATTCACTTTCCTCTAAAACAAGTCTACTGCAATCTTTATCAAGAAAATCAAGCCAACCCAAAGCAAATTAAAATAGATATGCTTGCTCAAAGTAAATAATTGTTAGAGCAATCTCTGCCAGGGAGGGCTTAACTCGCTTCTTTTCTTACTGCTTACCGAGTCCATGGCAAAGAAAGGACATATTTGATTTTCTCCACTTCAGTGGGGATCTAATGGGCAGGACTGGATTCACTAAAGCTCTAAGCACAGTACAAATGGGCAGCAGCTATTAGACAACGTAGGAACACGACAAATCAGCCCTTTTTAGCTTCGGGTCCTCCACGTTGCCCATGGGACTGAGCTAACAAAGAATTAGCCAAACAGAAAACCAAGCACTCGGTCCCTTAATGACAGACACTGCCTTTCCTTGGGGACAGGAGGCTTCCCTGGAGCCAAACAGAGGGACACTGGGAGGAGATGTGGTGCACAGAGCCACAATTAGGGAGCACTTGCAGTGTAGGCAGTAGGGAAAAAGAGGTTTCCACATTGCTGCCTACAGGAGCAGCATGGGCTGCACACTGCCTCCTGGGTACCAGCACTGGGGAGGGATGGGCTGAGCTCCACTGAGGGCTGTAGATGGATGGGCACCAGGAATGGCTCTGTGCCGCCGGTCCCACTGCTCAGCCCAGAAAAGCAGAGCTTCTGCCTGGAATATCTGTGATCAGAATGCAGGAACAGAGTCTGAAATAGTTATTGCAGGACTGAGTAAAAGGCGCACTCCGACACAGCACCTTGTTCCTGGAACAGGCACTGAAGCTAAATTAGCCGCCGCGATTAGTCACCGCTCTGACCTCGTGCCTGGGCCAGCAGGGAGTCACGGGGCTGAAGCAAAGCCATTTCCTCTGAAAAATGATTCAAAAGCCTCACGCACTCCCCCCTCCCCAGCCAAGCACCGTCTCTTCTATTTTCACTCCAGTGTTTCTGCTGTTACTCCAACGCTGCTCGGCCCCAAGCTGCCCGCAGGGACACCTGCCCTGCTGCTGCCAGCACACCGCGGCTGCTCTTCCCACAGCTCCCTGCAGCCTGGCTCGGTTTCCCGGCCCCTGCTGTGAAAATGACCGCGCTGGCCTTGCTGCAACCTTAGCCAGGAGCTGCTGCACTGAGTAAGTGAGAAAAAACATTATCAGATGAAGATCCAAGAAGGCAGACCAGGGTTCCCTGGGTGTCTTGGAAGAGGCACCCGAAGGCCTGCGATGCATCTGTTGCTGTTGTATGTACTACGCCTGTGCCCCCACGCGGGCTGACACTCAGACAGGAGAAGGGAGCTGTGCTTTCCCTGCTGTTGGTTCCCTTTGTGCTCAGCACCACAAGTGGGCTCCAACCAATCTCTCCAGAACGTCCCTGGCTCCCTGCAGGGACGGAGCAGCACCGCGAGCAGCTTTGCACAGACAAGTGTGCACTCAGAGCGTGACCCTCTGAAAGGCATTTACAGCTAATGGGGGGAGGCAGGGAGAGAATAAACATGCATTTTTCAAAAGCCAGTGTGAAAATGGTGTGGAATTAAGCTAGCAGAACAGAAATTACAGCTGGAGCCCATGATCCAGGCTGAATAACCGAACAGCTGGAGGCCTTGTCCTCAAGGTGCCGGGGGGGCTGGCTCCTTCGATAGCTATTTACCACCAGCACATTTCCAGATCTATTGGAAACTCTCGTTACAGTTTCAAAACAATGGTCTCCTCTCCTTACACCAAAATAATAAAAAAACCAGGCTGATAAAATACAGAGTAGCCTCACAGGCAATTGGAGGTATGGCAGCTCCTACCCACTGGGTATAATTTTTAACAACCCAAACCAGCTCTGGAATAAAGCGCAGAAAATGTCAGCCCTTTGTATGAAAGGGCTTTTGAAAAGCCAAGCTGATTCCAATTTGCCGGAGGCATTAAGACAGCATATGTCACAGTGCCTGGGAATGGAGAGCCTGTGAGCTGGCTCCAACGTGCCGGGGAACAGAGCCGCCACGAGCCCGGCGAGCTCCGGCTGCCGTCCCACTCCTGGTAGCAGTTCCCAGCGTGCTGGCACTCAGTGCCGGCCACCTGCAAGCCAGATCTGTCTGTCGGTGGAAACTGGGACCTATTTTAGTAGCCCAGCTGCAGCTCAGCTCATTTGCAAGAGGCAGCCTGCCACATCAGAGCTCCTTTAGGAAGCACCAGGAGGCAAACCAATCTGCTGCCTCCTGAAACAAGGAGGGTAGGAGGGTGCAGCTCTGCCTGCGAGGCGGGGAGAGGAGGGGATGCTGTGGGGGGTGGCAGGAGGTGGGGGATATCTCATCCCCAGTCACCCTGTATTGGGCTTCTGAAGAACTCTGATAGCCTCAGGGTCAGAAGCAAAGCCCCAGGTTCACTGAGCTTTGTGCCAGCATCTCTTGGGGACTGCCAGGTCCTGGCATACGGATGTGTTCCACTCTGTGTACTGACAAGTGATGTCAGTGTCCTCAAGAGACAGCACCCAGCTGTGTCCCTGTCCTCAGCCCATCCCTACCTATAGGGCCCAGTCACGGAGAGCCACGCGAGCACTGCTGCAGCACTAGCAGCCACCAGGCACCAGGAGATGGGTACCTGGGGGCAAGGAAAAAGCTCAGAGCAGAACACTGAAGTCCTGCCATCTATTCCCAGGCCTGGCCTTTTATCTGACACAGCTCCCTTCTTTTTAGTCATCCATTCCCACTCTCCTGCCAGAATGCAAGTACACAGCTAGCAGGCAGAGCACTGGAACAGGACTGCTCTGTGCTCACACCGCTGCATCTCTCTCCTGCTCTGGGGACAGAAGGTGCCTCACCCTCCCGAGCACAACACCACTGCCCTGCAGCTGGTTTCAGCAGCAGCTCTGCCAGGCGCTGCGGGCAGCACGCAGCCTGCTTCTAGCATGGCAGGCAGTGAGAAGGGCTCTCAGTGCCAAAAGTGCTTATCAGATGGCTGGAACTTAAGTGTTCCTTCTCTCAGGGAATGTTTCTAATGGAAATGTTCCGAATGTTTTTTAAGGCCCAATGCCTCATATTTTTCACTTTTATTTTCTCACTATAGAGAAAGGATTTTAAGCCATGCAGAGGCTGTTGCTCTTGGGATAAAATGTTCCTCTGACATCAGCTCACAGTCAGCATCTCAGGAATGATCACAAAGCAGCAAATCCTAAATCGCCTCAGAAGAATGCTCCATAGAGGGAACTGGGGGCCACCCGGATCCTGCACCTGATGCCAGGAGCTGCTCGTAGCTGGTGAGGGAGCACACAGAACCACAGTGACTCTGGCCCTGACCACATGCGCCAGCAGCTCCTGCTGCCAGCAAACCAGAGCTCCTCGTCACTGCCTCGGTCATTTCAAAGCGTAAATGAAATTATTATGGTCTGATCAGAGACAGCAGAGAAAGAGGCATAATTTGCTGACAATTATATTGGCAGTAATTAATCTCCCAGACCTTGCCTCACAGGGTCAAGGATGCCTTGACATGGGAAATGGGAGGTTTAAGTCGTCTGTGCCCACGAGCATTGCCACGGGGCTGGGGAGCAGCTCAGGGGGAAGCCCTGCTGCCTAGCAATGAATGGAGCTGGGAGGGCCCCACAGACACCCACAATGAGCTTTGAGCCCTCAGCAGAAGTGCCAGCACCCAGCCCACAGTCACTGGCATTTACCATGGCGCAGCGGTGGGGAGGTCGCAGCGACACTGATGAATAAAAAAGACACAAAGACAAGCAGGGTGTAAAATCCACCACCAGAAAGTGTGAAACCGGCAGTGCTGGCAGCACCCAAGGCTCAGAGGAGCTGGGCAGCACTAGCCCACTGTATTGCGCAAAGCTGCACAGCAGCTCCGCACACACCAACAGCCCGTGGCCTTGCTGACACCACCCACAGCAAAGCAAGGACTGCACTGGGCATGGCTGTGTCTGCGCTGCACTCACCTCCACCAACACCGACTCTGGGTGCAGCCCCCAGCCTCCCCACGCTGCCTGGTGCCCTGCGAGGAGGTGCAGTGTGAGCAGCACACGGTGCCTTTGTGCTGTGCATGGGAGGTTAGCGGTGCTTGCTGAAAGGTGGCTGGGGCAGAGATGGAAGAGGCACACAGAGCCCGGCTGTGAGCTGCACACTGAGCTCCACATCCAGTGCTGGGACACAGGCTGCTCCCTGCAGCAAGGCCTGTCCAAACTCTCCCACCTCTGCCCAACTTTCACAGAAAAATGATGTAAAGATTAGGTGCTTGTTAACATGTATGTAAGGCATTTATCTTGTCTGCTGTTTGCTGATGGAAAAAAAGAACATTCAGAACACTCACGCACAGGAAAACCCCAGGACCACAGCGCTGGTGAGAGCTGCTGGGAAGTCCTGATCCCTCCGCGCCAGCCCTGCTCCCTCACCCCCAGGAATTTCCAGTGGGGCAGAAGCAGTGCAGGAATGGAGCTCCCCTGCTCAGCCCTCACTGCCACCGTGCCAGGTTAAGTGGGAAACTGAACGTGTTCTGCTTTTGGGAGATGGTTCACTGAGCACAGCTGTCACCAAACAGCAGTGCAGCAGAAACTGAACAAATGCATTCAGAGGAAATCAGATAATAGAGGTGGCAAGAGTCTTGTGATCCATTTAACTGTGCCTGCTCCCGTGAGAGCACCACAGGCTCCAGGCTGGGTAACCCAGCAGGCAGTGGCAGAGGCTTGGGCACGGCAGCCCAGCAGGGCAGGGCAGGGCAGCAGGGGATGCTGCCAGTAGCTCTGGAGTGTGTGGGCACATCCCACAGCCACAACAAACCCCGAGCAGCCTTGCAGAGCCTGTTCCGTGAGTGGGATCTCACCAAAGCACAGTGTAGCATCTGCACAGAGCCAGGTGATGCTCGCGGTGCCTCCTGCTCACCTGGCTCAGACAGACTCAGGTCACTCTCCCTATCAGCTTAGTAATTAAGTTGTTCTTGCCAGGTTAAGCACACGTCTTTCTTTACAGAGCAGCCAGCTCAGTTTACCCCTAATTGCACTCTAGGTAAGAGGTTAAGAGGAGAAAGGATCTTATTATCTGGGTGAGCTGAAAACAAATCCCCAGCCAGGATGGTCTGTGCAGCTGCTTCTGCTTCTCCAAGGGCAGGGCTCTGCCTCTGGAACCTCCCCAGAGCCTCATCCCCACCCCAGAGAATTAATTATCTGCTCCTTGTGCCTGGGCAGAGTGGAGGAGAGGCGATTTCTTTGTGTTACGAGAGGACTTGTGAGACTGATGAATGAGGTCTCGCACAGTGTTCAAAGTCAATTACAGCCCGGGCTGGACCAGCTCCGGGCTGCACAGCGCTCCGCACCTGGTACACAGTGATGCACATATCCATGTGCACGGAGCTGAGCTGGCACAAGGAAGGATTTCTCTTGCAAGGGGCTGAGACTGCTCACACAACTCGATGGGCTAAGGCCTGTGCTGTGATGTCAGATGTGCCTGGGGGTCCCAAGGACCAGCGGTGTGACTATGACAGCCAGCAGAGGCAGTGCCCACTGAGGAGGCAGTAGGGCTTAGTGTTTGGTAGGTCTGACCAAACCAAAGCTGAACACAAAGGCTCCACATGTCAGAACCCAGCCCTGAAGACCAGCTACTAACATGGAGCCATGAGCACATCACACAGCAACTGTGCGGGGCAGCTGCCAGGGCACCAGCTGGGATCCCAGCAGGGCTCAGTGAGTCAGAACTGAATTAAAGATGCATATGAACCAACAGGACAGGTCACCAACCGAGTACCTGAAAAAGCAAGCTCAAAAATGCTGAAATCCTCCAACTGTCTTTAAGCTGGAGACAGTGCTCTCCCCAGTCATTTCTATCACAGAAGTGCAGAGGCTGTTTGGGAGGCTTTGTGTCTGAGTTCATTTCCATGCAGATGTCCTTGCACGTCCCATGCAGCTCAGAAGACGTGCCTATCCTTTCCAGGTAGGGATGTTTCACGAGGCAGCTCGGAGCTGCTGGAATACATGCTGTGTAAAGCACAGTGCATTCACGGCAGGAATTCCTTTTCCATCTCCTGAGCATACCAGTCAGTTCTGAAGCAATCTCCCCTTCTCTGTTAACAATGTAAAGTGTTGGCAGATTACCCAGCTTAAAAAGTAATTTAAACTGCACTTATAATATACTTCACGAAACATTTCTGAAAACATTGCCACTTCCATTCCCCAGCCATGACAGCAGCGTTTGAAAGGAGGACAGTGCAGCGAAACCTCTCCCTTAAACTCAGATCTCTTGAAATTTTTGCTGCTTCAAGCTACTGTTTCTATTCTGCATTCACTTAAAAGGTGGGGGAAATAGGCATATTCAGAATCAGATACTGTTGTTTTAAAACTCGTGGAAGTAAATACTTTGATCTAATCACATGTAAATTATGTGTCACTGCTAAAATATGGGACCGCATGTAAATCTCAGATACAAAAGAAGTCATCACCGTCTCCATGTAGAATGAAAAGAAATATAGAATATTAAAACCAGGAGGTTCAACTTTATTAGCATAACAGCTCCAGTTTATATTCATGTGCACCAAAAATGCACTCACAGCAAAATAACTTAGAAAGAAGAAAAGCCCTGATTCAGCACAGCAATGTAAGTTGTATTTAGCTTTAAGCGCGTGCTTAAGTCCAGCTGGGCTCAGGTCCAGGCGAAGAAAAGTCCTCTGATAGCCACGACGAAGCCAATAAACGTTGAACAAATGATTGCAGGCGGACCAAAAGCTCAGAATAGTTTTTATCTGAGTCCAGTCTTTGTTTCAACTCAACTGTGTTATGTTGTTACCAACCTCTTTGTCCAGGCCTAGCCCGGGTCCTCTGAGGCCAATAAATCTGTAAGACAGACTAGCCTTGAAGGACGGAGGACAAAAGCTTCCAGACTGCATCCATCTCCCGTTGACAGCAGAAGAGGTAGATGGAGCAGCTACAGGTAATGCCAGCAGAAGCCAAGCAAAGCATCCCGTGTGTGCAAAGAGCTGAAGAGGAGTGTCCTCTCTGTCCATTGAAATGAGAACACAAACGTACAGAAATGTCAGGGCCAGCAGCAGCCGCCGCTGCCCTGCTGGGCTGCTGGCTGTGGGAAAGCCATGCCCTGCTGTGCTCTGCTGGGGCACAGTGCTGCCCTCGCAGGAGGTTTGCAGATACCAGGCACACCGGGGCTGCAGTGGCTTTGCCTCGCTGGGAGCCGTCACCCATCAGCCCGCACTGATCACCCACCAGCACTGCCAGGCCTGGGGCACACACGCGTGTGGTAAAAGCAGAATATGACGAAAGCAATGGAGCAACTCTGCGTGGAGCAAACCCCAGGGACCAGGACTGACTCACACCATCACAGAGTGAGCTTTGCAGGGCAAACCCTCACCAGTGTGTGCACAACTGCCAGAGGAGGAGACTGCAAGGCAGTGACGGCAGATACGTTAGCATCAAGGCGCAGCGCAAAGCCATTGTTCCCAAGCTGAGGAAGAAACACTGAATAACCCAGCCAGCAGGCTGTGCCTTGTGAGAACAGGCGGCAGCAGCAGGGGAAACATTTTGTGCTGGTGCCCTGAAAGCCCCTGAAAAACTCTTGGGTGATTCAACACGACCATTTCCCAACCTTATTTCCCATAGCAGCAGCAGCGTGACCTCCCCACGGCACTGCAAAGCGACTGCGGCCCCTCGCGCAGGGGAGGAGAGCGCTGCTTCCTCCCTCCGTGCATGAGGTGACTTCACTCTGTTTGCTGTGAGCTTTTGCAAAAGGTTCCTTTCATCAGCTGCCTTTGAGGTTCTTTGAAAAATGGAAATAATTAGGCACGTGTATTTTCATTGGCGCAGAGAGGCTGAAGCCTGATCTGAAAGGCTTTGCCTTTGCAAGAAAATAATAGGTCCAATTAAATGTACTTTATTCTCTGAAGTTCAAACGCCATAGCTTTGGGGGCAAGAATTACGTGCAGAACAGGAATATAGGTAGATTTAGGACTGGGGTTACAGATTATCTGCTTGGGCTTACAGAACAATGACGCTGATGATTAATAGGGAAGCAGAGGGTGAAGGGGTGACGCTCCTGTCCAGAGGGACAACAGAACAGCCCCGTGTCCGCTGCTGCCTTGTCCTCTGAGAGCCAGGAGACTCCGTTTGCATCCATAATCGTGCAGCAGACTGCTGAGATGATGGATGTGGCTGTGGTAAAAACACACTGGCCCTGAAGGGAGCAGGATCAGACCCCTAATTATCAGTCATGATTTCTTGTTCAGTTAATTCTTGCAGGAAGTTTCTAAAGTTTCAAAGGAATATAAATCTTATCAAAGCACTTCTAATTGCATGTAAATGACAGGTACAGTGTCACGTAGCTCAGGCTGCAGGGAAGGGGCAGCAGAGTTCTCTGGAAGCACAGCGAAGGTCTGGTACTGCATTCCAAACTCACTGAGAAATCAAACCCTCATAGAAATGTTAAATGAAAGCAAAATTGCAGTTAAAAACCAGAGAGGATGCTCTAAAAATAATTAAAATCATGTGAGACAAATCAACATGCTCCTCTGCTTATGGGTCTTGGCTCTCCAGGGGCTAGCGCCTGCCTTTGCTGCCTGCAATTGTTTTCTTCCCATACGCTTGGACAAAAGACACTTTATTACAGTAATTTATCACCCCATAAAAGTGGCTTTCTTGTATTGCTGAATAATTTTGAAAGAAATATGTTTTAAAAATTAAAAATGCAGTCGGTGTATGCACACTCAGGTCTGCTGGGAGACATTTCTGCAACTACTGTAACTGCCTGGGTAGTTTTAATACCTCCACCTTCTATTATTTAAAGTATGATGATATTTTTTCCTTCTCTGAGCTTTGTCAGCTATAAATAAAAGATAAGGGTTGAATTGTACAGGGTATCTGTAAGCACTTCCATTATTGATACTTAATGTGACTTGGAGGGGTGCTGAGCCCACTGTGCTTCTCATTTGCACCAAAACCTCAAGGACCAACTGAGAAAAGCGAAGGCAGTATTTTGGAGGTCATTTTCTCTGGGCGTGCTCCTGATTTTTGTCCTCCATTTTCCAGCATGAAGATGGGACGTATCCACTCAAATGTAATGAAACATTTAACCAAGACGCCTGGGGAACAAGTGAAAACCACTTGGGGTGCAGGAGTGGCTGGAAAGGTTCCTGGAATGATGTTGGGACTCAGACGATGATCAGACAAGGTCTGGGGCTGCAGTCCTGAAACAACAAGAACTTGGTTTGCAATTCATTTCCCCAGGGGTCCTCTGCCTCCTGCACCACAGCTGTCTCCTTCCCAGCTCTGGCACAAAAGGGGACCCTGCTCCTGGCACTCCCTTTCACAGTGCCACCCTTTGCTGGGGCACCACTTCCATCAGGGCTTCTCAAGAGCAGTAAACTGCAGCATGACTTGAGGCAGATGAACACACAGAGACAGCACTGGAACAAATGCTCATCAGCCTGCTCCAGGGGCAGGCAGCCAGCAGGCCTGGCTCTGGGAAACCCACGGCTGCCTGCCCTGCACGTGGCTGCAGGGCTCCTCGCAGGATGGAGATGGGGCCACGTTTCAGTGCAGGCAGACCTTCAGCTCAGTCTGACCTTCCAGTCCTCGTTCTCTCCCTGCTGCCTCCACTCATCGCAGTGCAGCACTCTCACGTTGGATTTGAGGCAGACATTTGCCCCAAAGCGAGTGTGCCTACAAACCTTTTATTTACAGCTGACTCATATCCTTCTTCCATGAGAAACGGACACCAAAGCAAACTTCTCAGACATTTTTTCACTCTACTACTGTAGCTAAATCAATATTGTTTTGCTATTACAACAGACAGGCTCTTCAAGGACTGCCGGCTTTGCAGGAACCCTCATCCCCACAACTTCTTGGCTTCGCACAGCAGCAGGAACTGGGCTTGGAACAAACACAAGAGAGCACTCATAGGGATAAGCTGGTATGAATCCTGCCGTCTGTATCATCTCCTCAGTACTTTTACAGATCGTGTGGCAAATTCCAGCCCATGCAGCCAGCAGAATGAGTGCAGTGCCAAGGCCGGACAGTAGCTCGGTGCGGGGAGTCACAGCCAGCCCTGGCTGCACGGGGATCCTCCAGGAAAGCAATCACACAGAGATCACCCACAGCCAAAGGAATGGAAGGGGGCTGAGGCTCTTCTGACAGTTTAATGACCACTTCTGGTTGCACTGCAGCCCAGTGAGATGGCAGTGACTGGGCTGCTGATCAGCTCCAGTATTTGCCTGATGAGTCAGTAAGCACTCTGCCGAAGTTCCCCTTCATATTCTCTGTTTTTCAGGTTGCCTCAGAGCTGGTAATGACTATCAGATACCGTTTACCAGCCATACACTAATTACAGATCTGCAACCAGCCCTGATGCTTCTTCAAACCACAAGATGATAAAATTAGATCATTACTCACATCACCCTCTTTGCAGACAATTATTGGAGGGATGCAACAGGATCTCCCCATTTCATTTTCTAAGAAGCAACTTCAAGACCTACAGAGTGAGATAGTGAGTCACACTCAGAGGTTTCTTCACCAGATTTCACTTAATCAGTTAACAAAATACGAAGCTGCTCTCTGGGCTCAGATACCTCAAACAGAGCGCACACAGCAGCTCTGCCTTTTGCAAGGACAGCCGCACAAACCTCAGGCTGTGGGTGAGCCCAAAACACCATTGTACACTGCGAAGCCAGAGGGGCTGCCAGCAAATCAAACCAGCATCATAGAGAGAGCAGAAAGGTGGGAGCCAGCACCCCGCCGTGTGCAGAAGGGAGAGTCCTTGAGTTACATCTCTGACAGATGGGCTCCTGCTGTACCACAGCCCTGAGCCGCCGCCTTGGCTGCAGAGGAGCAGTGAGCAGCATTCCCCATTTCCCCAGGCGTCACGGAGCCCACTGCTCTGCTTACACCTCCCTTACAGCCAGCCAGGAGAGCTCTGCCACACACCCATACGTCCCTGGGCAGCCAGGCCAGTCCTGGCCAGCCCGAGTTGTGCTCCACATTATGGTACCAGCTGTACGCAGCTTAAAAGGCATTAATTAATTAATTGATGTTGTTGACTTGCTATATATATAAGCAGCATGCGTCCAAAATGGTTACCAGCACATCAGTGGAAGCTGCAACTATAAGATACAATTAAAAGTAATCTATTACTCTGTTGGATTGTGAAACAGTGTGTAATAAAAGATCAACTACTGATTAAAATAGTTACAAGTATTTCATTAACCTTTATGCATTATTTCCAATGGGGCACGTCTACACTGCAGTCACTGCAGTGACAACTGGACCCAGAACACAGGGCAGGGTTAGGCAACACACAGTCCCAGCACTCACCTCACCCAGCTCCTCAGGCTCCTGGCCCCTGCCAACTCTGTGCTGTGGCAGCACACAGACACAGATGCACAGCCAAAGCCAGAGCTGCAGCTTCTGTGAGCAGTCAGAGATGACCTCTTGGAGCCCTGCATCAGCTCTGCTCTGGGCAGGGCACCCCCTGCAAAGTGCCCATTCCCAGCGCTGGCATCCCAAGCCGCATCCCCTGGCTGCCATCCTGCACACTGCGAAGACATTTTGCCTATGCACAGTGGCCATTCCTCGTCATTCTCTAGAGACCAGCTGAATTCCTGCCCCTGGTTTCCTTCCCGTAATAGAAATAGATGAGTCTGTTTTCCGGCAGAGAGTTCTGCACAGAGCCCTGGAAGTCCATCCTCACTTCACCCTGCTCGCCGTGCTGCACTGCCAGCACCTGGGACATCCCAGGTTCTATTTGGGGTGTTCATCTTCTGCTATCATTCAGACCTGGATTTGCAGAGACACAAGGAAACTCAGGCAAAACCCAGTCCCCGTGCACACGCTATTAGCGCTGCTGATTATCCCAGCAGTACTTACTCTGGATGAGAGATGCTTTCAGAACTGAAGTACTTCAATGACTGTATTTCCTTCACAGGAACTAGTCTGCTTCTTGACCAGCCTGCTACTTGAAGCTCTTTCTGCCCATGGCAGCCTATCAGAGCCCTGTGGAAACTACACCTACTCAAAAACGGTTGCAATTGGAAAGTAGTTTTCGGGAATGCCTTTTAAGAGCGTAAAATAACTCCATGGCTTGTCGAAAGCCATCAAGAGGGTATATGCTTGAGGAAGAGTGTTTGGAGACAGCAGAAAATGGCTCTTCATTCCAAAGGATGGGAAAATGTCTTTAGTTCTCTCGTCCTCTCCTATGCAAATGGTTTCCTTTAATGTGGCTGGTCCTAGAGTGATAAAGGACACACCTTCTCCATCAGATGAAAGGATGATCTCTCTTCTGTGTTCCTTATCAGGCTTTCTCTGTGCAGAAAAACCTGAACTCTTCCTTTAACTTCCCAGGCACTGCTGTGTTCAAGCCCCAGAATTACATCCTGCCTGGCTCCCCAGCCCTACCAGCTTTCAGCTGAGACGCTGCCTCGGCTGCAGCCCTGCTTTATCCCCATTGTAGAGGGACTTACTCACACCTAACGGACCTCCACAATGTTTGATCAGAAAAATGCATGACATGTGGAAACAACACACTTGAAACACTCACGCAGCAGCTGCGTAACCTCAGCCGGAGTTCAGAAGTTGTACACAGACAGATTCCCTAAATCACAGCACACGGCTTGCAACAAAGCTGCTTCTCCTGTGCTGAGGTGCAGTTTCTGCCTCTCAAAGCCATTTGCTTCTAAAAGCTGGAGTTTGTCTGATCTATCTAGGCTAGGAGAGTAAGGATTTTGCTCACAAAGGTTTGAGATCCCCATCAATTTGCAGCGGTGCCCTTCAGCTCCTGGCTGGTATCGCTGGGTGCTACAGTGGCACTGCAAAGCGCTGAGCATCACGGCCTCCCCAGTGCAATGAGCAGCCAGAGGGGCTGTGGACCTTGCAGGGAGCTCAGGAAAGGCTTTCACCCTGTCTTAGCTGATGAGATTTGTTACACAGATCTGCTTTAGGTGACACAGTAATTAACTTGGAATTTGCACTCCTTGTTTCCACTGGAGTAGAGTGTGATGGAGAGTGCATGGGAGAAGAAACCTTCCAGTCACTGGGGACACACTAAGGAGCACCAAGCAGGGAAGCAGGAAGCTTCAGAAGCAGTGTCCCCCCCCACAGTGATGCCTCACTGTGCAGGAACTGCTGCAGGATAAGCTGCTACAGAGAGCAGGGAAACAGTGCTGCCAGCAGCGCATCTCCTTGCCCCTGCAGCAGGGGAGCAATTTGTGCTCTGAAGCAGCAAGGTTCAGATATCCAGTCTGGAATGATGCAGTGTTTACCTGCTCATTATTACACATGAGTAATAAGGCAATCCAGTGAGAGATGCCCACTGCCTTTTCAGCCCTGATAATTTTTTGACCCAGGCTGCAATGTGCAACACTGGATTCCAAGTGCAAAATGCATGAAAAACAGACTTGGTGTTTTATTGATCGTAGGATTCCAGATTTGCAGGGCACATTCTCTTCCCATGGTAGAGGAAATTGCTGTAGTGCTGAAATGGTGGAAGGCTAAGGAAGTTGTGGCAGATAGCAACGGTTCTTTACAGCTTTTCTTTGGCTTATGTCTCTTTACAAGTCGAAAAAGGGGTTTTGTACTGTGGACATTATACACTGAGTATGGAGCACAAGGAAATTTGTGAACTGCTTTCTAGAGAGCAAATACCTCTTAGTTACAGCACATACAGATGTACACGGCTTACACACAATTTAGTAAGAACAGCATTCACTGAACTGTCCTTGCATTTGCCCAGTCCTCTTTGCTGCTTTCCAACACAAAAGCACTCCTCTCCTTGCCAGAGATCCTAGGAAGACAAGCCTCAGAAGAGAGCATTCCTGCCCAGGGCTGGATCCAGAGCCTGGCACTTGACTCAGCCAATACGGAGTGTCCCAGCGCCGGCTGTTTACAGGATGAATGAAATATTTTTCACCCTTTGTTTGCCTTGATTCTTGGCACCTCTGCAAACTATGAAAAGCTGAAAAATCTGGAGCTTGCCAAGATCTCTGTTAATGTGAAAACTTAATCTTTCCTCCGTAGTCTGGCAGTCACATCTGACACCTCACATCTGATCTTGAGCAACACCAGAACTTTTCTAAACAGAATGGTGCAGAGCCGGGGCCCCAAGTGCGTGCTGTGGAGGTGTCTCCCCACCAGGCTGTGCCAGGGCTGGGCAGGCACTGCTGCACTGCTTGCTCTGCTGCCTCCTCCGTAGCACACACTTTCCAAAACCAAAACCGTGTGGCAGCACTCTTGGCTGCTGTCAGCCAGCCCTGTTCCTGCAGAGCCAGCTGAACCCACTGCAGCCTGATCCCACCCAGCCTTTCACTGAGGGCTGTTCACACGCCTGGCCACTGTCTGGGCCATGCTGCTGCTTCAGATATGTTGAATACTGCATGCAAGTGGAGATGAAATTGCTTGAAGGGGGAAGGATTATCAGGAAACCAGGTGATGTGCCTTGTCGTCCCATGCCCTGAAACACAGCACTGCCCGCTGTGCTCCGTACCCCCACATGAGCGCCCGGCAGTGGGAAGGAGCCATGGCAGGCAGTACCAGGAGCTGTGTGCCCGGCTGCATGCACTGGGACACTCCTTGACACAGCCACTGCCTGCTCTCAGAGCCTGGAATGGTTTCAGCCTTTCTCAGACACCATCATATCGACTTACTGAAAGTATTTTCAGAGAGGAGTCTATTTCCCTACGTTTTATTTGAGTTACTAAAAAGTGACAGAGTTGGAGAGAAAGCAAAGCACGTGTGTTCCTGGAAAGAGAAAAGGCCATCAGAAGTGTGACCACGGCGGGGGGGAAGGCGGCTCTGTGCATCTCAGGCCATGTCCCACTCCATGCCTCCTCAGGCAGGTGCCTTCCTACACGCAATGAAATGCAGCAGCCCAGCAAGGCCAGCACCCGAGCCAAGAGCTGTGCAGCTGCACGTAGGAAGGAGAAGCAGCCAACAAGGCTGGCATCCTGGCACCTTCCAGCAGCGCTGCACCAGCGTTGGTGGTGAGACAAGAAGGGAATACTTTATTTACTGCTGAGTGCCTGACACCAAAATATAGTTTTAGTCTCTTTCTCAGGTCAGGAATGTGTAGCTTAGAGCTAATTAAAATGTAAAATTACCTCCAGCAACTGCAGAAAAAAAATCCTAATTTAATTACTTGTGAGAAATACTTTTAAGTTTCTTAGTTCATTTTGAGATAAACAAGTGAAACCACCAAGATTTGATGCCTTGGTGGTTTTTCATAACAGGAAACAGTAATAACACATTCCTGGCCATAGGAACTTCCCTCGGTTCCCCTGCTGGCACTACGGGAGCTGCGGGAAGTCGCTGTGGCAGGATGCCAGCCCTGCACACTGCGTCCTGCCCAAGTTCCTGGGAGCCCCTGGAAGGCTCTGGGCACCCGGCTGGAGCAGGACAGCAGAGGCCTCCTGCAAAGTAATATTAAAGACAGGCAAGGTCTGCAGCAACAATGAAAACTGAACTCACTGGAAGATGAGGCCTTTGGCAGCATACTGAAGGTTACATCAGTGTGCCCAAGCCCAAGCACCACATGCACGGAGCAGGGTCTTTTTTAAAGAAGCTTTTGCTCACTGCTGCTGCAATCCTGCCTGCAAGTCTTCATACAGCATGTCGCTTCACAGAGCTCTGTAACACACTGTAACTGCACTGCACAGGGGCAGAGCTGCTCACATTGGGCACCAGCACAAAGAGGGGCACATGGAAGCTCAGCTCTGTGGCCCCACACTTGCCCTCAGGGCCCCCGAGCTGCCCCTGGCCAGGCTGGGCTCCTGGTTCTGCCAACAGATGGTCACTGTAACAAGGGTGAAGTGCACATCTCACTGAGCCACGCTGCTAGAACGTGTCTTTCTCATTTGGAGAATCAGATTTTGCCATCCTCCCCCACCCTTTCAAGCTTAGAAATGTTAACAAACGCTGCAGTTCAGAGGTATGAACAAGGCTGTCCTAATAATGTGTCTCTCCAGATTCTTGTCATGCTGCCCTGGTGATATTCAGCGTGATAATGAAGGCAGCAGGGAAGGAGGAACAGAGAAAATAGCAAACAACCTGGGAATAATGTGGAGTTGCCATGAAGAGTCACAAATTCGCTTACTGGAATTTAGAGAAGTTTGATTTTCTCTCTGAAGTCCTGTGTGTCGTAGCAGCAGAACCACTCAACAGAGCTCAGCACTGCGGGGCAGATCAGGTGTAGATGAAAAGCTGTGGCCTGGGCATTTTGTCAGCTCAAAGATGCTCGTCAAATACCTGGTGCAGATGGAAGGAGAGGATGTGAGCAGCCCCAACGCTAAGCTCACCTCACAGCCCTCAGATGGTCCTACTCAGCTCGGGCTCATCTCAGTGCTGATAACACAAGTGCCTCCTTCCCACCAAGACGAGTAGGGAATAAAGAGAAAGGAAGTTCCTCTTGTTTAAGACACAGCGATTCCTGTTGAGAAATGCTGTGTAGGTGGCTATCTACACACACAGGCAGGGTTTTCTTCTGAAAGTCAACAATTACAGTAGTTCGTTTCTATTCTATTCTATTTCTATTTCTAATCCAATTCTGTTCTTCTGGGTGACATTATGCCCAGATGGTGCACACACAACTGTCACTGGGCATTCAGAGTAGTAGGAGAGCTTGCATGCAATTAACAGGAACACAGCAATGGCAGTCCTCCAAAGGAAACATTTCAGGTGTGGCAGGGAGCAGAGCTATGTCCCACTCAAGCAAATTCCATCTTCTTTTCATCCAATACCGTTCTGCTCCATTGAAAAGTTTCATGGTGCCAGGGACCTATCCCCACAGCCATGAAAGGACAGCATGTTGAAAAGAAAGCTACAGGCTTAGAAGGTGTCCCCAAAACACTGAGAAATGCCTCAAAATCACAGGAAATCCTACTGCTTGCCAAGCACTCAACAATTACAGGGTCCCCCATGTGGCCGTCACTGACCTGCTCCATGCATCTCTGCTGCTGAAAGCAGGGAACGTAATGAGCTGGTGGGTGATGTCCACCAAATGTCATTCCTGAACACATTCACTCTGGTCCCTATTCACCAGCCCCAACAGCAAGGCTGCTTCCCCATCCACTGGCAACGGCTTTCGCCAAGATTTTAGAATTCAACAATGAAACAGGCCTGCAACTAAAACATTTATCTGGCAGTTTTCCCTCTTTAAGTCAAAGTGTTATGTTGGCACACTGTGCTGTGGGTGGCGATTTGCCAGAGAAAAGCATGTGTTGGAAAACCTTGCTCAATATTATAGCAATCTCGTGCTCGCAAGCCTCGCACGACGCGAGGAGGAGCTGCCAGCAGGGCTCACAGCCGGCTGCCCTCCCAGGCAGGAGCAGAGCAGAGCTCGACAGCATCGCCGTGCTGCTGGCCAGGGGGCTGTGCAGGGACTGCTGTCAGCACACATCCACCGGTCAGCAGAAGGGAGCTCTGTGGAAGACAGCATAGAAGGGTGCTGCTCTGTATTTTAGAAACATTTCCCCGTGGGCACTTAAGTTTCCTTGGGACCTGCTCAAGTGTTTTAGCACAAGGCAGATAATCCTTACTGAAGCAGAAAGAAAGGCTACAAGGTTTTGCCTGTAGCACAGAGAAACATACCGAGGAGGCAGCAGTAACTTAATATGCAGGAGAGGCCTGGGCTCCCAGGTCGGTTGCATCACTCATTTAGCAACACTCGAGCCACAGAGCTGGAGCTGGGCCTCCCAGCGCACCGGGCACCGCGCTGCTGCCAAGATCCTGCCAAGGGAGCCAAGGAATGAGCCAAGGCAGAAACACGAGGATGAAATGGAGGCTTGCAGAGCCAGATTCAGGGCTCCTCTGCCCTGTGCCCAGCTGACCAGTACTTGGCAGCAAGTGGGGCTGCAGCACCCTGCCTTCCCATCCTCACACTGCTCCCCAGGCAGGTGGCAGAGGTTGATGCCACAGCTGAGCCCTGCACCAACACAGCTGCTCCTCGTGCACATGTAGCCAAGTACTCCCACTGCACAGCCTTATCTGTGAATTTCTTAGTTGGGATAGTGATTTCTCATTGCATTTTATAAACAAATCAACATGCACTCATCCCCCTCGCATGTTGCAGCTGCAGCAATGCAGCAGGAGTTGCTTTGAAACACCTGGGTATGAAAGATAAAGCACACAGAAATGTTCATAGCTCCTGGTACAGACTGAAAATAGAGGTGCAGAATGACAAACTTCATAGCTTAGCAAAGCTGCTGCTAGTGGTACAGCTACAGGAAGTGAATAGTCCAACCTGCTACAGTTATCACAAAGTGCGGTTAGAACAAAAGTGATTTCCATTTAATGAGGTTTCCAAGTAAAGTCATTCTGGGTTTTCCAGGATCTCCATCTTGCTCTGTTTAGAGCTAGCAGCAGGGCAGATGTCACACAGGAAGTAACACCGCTGGGCAGCCGAGTTCCTGCAGCTGCAGAGCCGCTGCTCTCCTGACTCGCACAAAGCAAAGCCTGGAATCTAGCACACCTCAGTGGAAGTCAGCAGAAGAGCCCCCTGGTCAGGGCTCCCACCCACAGCTACCAGAGGGCAACTGCCGTGGGGGAAGGGGTCAGAAAGCAGAGCAGGAAATCAGAGGCACTGTGTGACCAGGGGGACACATCCCCTCCCCAGGAAAAAAGCACGTGTGAAGAGCAGGAGGGAGAGAGTGTTGCCGTGATTAATACTCCAATTCTTCATAAATGACCCTTTATAATTCTATCTGCCCCATCTCTCTGACATCAGGAGCTGCTATGCTCTCACATCTCTCAATGTATGCAGTTCTGTAAGTTCACTTTGAAAAAAGAAATAGATGGTACTGTGCATGTGCCATTAATGCAAGCTTTCCTTCCAAATGCTTCCCTCCTGACACATGCATGCAACGTATGTGCCTGAAAGCCTCTTCAGGAATCCTGGCTTGTTTCCTATTTACCCTCCATTTGAACTGAAGCAGGAGATGGGAAAAGATCCTTCCCTTGCCTGCCGGCTGCTTGCCTTCTGTCTGCAGCACAGCTGGTCTCGCCCCTGCTGCAGCTGAGCAGACTTTTACTGTGCACTCCGGTTCAGGATTTTTGTCCTTCGGAAGAAAACACCAGTTCCAACAGCAGGCTTTCCATTCACAAATGCTTCTCCCATCAGGGACACAAACCCATTCTTTGCTCTTTCCCCAAATCACATGCAAAAGCTTTACCTTTTCTTACTACCCTCACAAGACACTTAACCTTCTTATTCCCTGGCAAGCTCGGCAATCAATTTGCCTTTGCTTTGTGCCTGTGGTCTCCTGAGATGCGTGGTTTAGTGGGTTTCCAGTGCCAAAGACCAGAGGTGCAGACACAGCAGCATTTGTGGAAGGAGGTGACATCTGGGAGCTTTGCATTGCTGCCTTTGCTTTGTATGCCTCTCCTCAGCCCAGCAGCGATTGGTGGAGGTCATGAGCAGCACTTGGAAATGTCCATGGAAGTGAATGGTAGCATGGAATCGCAGAATCATAGAACTACAGAATCCTTTAGAGTTGGAAGGGATCTTTAAAGGTCATCATTCCAACTCCTCTGCAATGAACAGGGACATGCATTTTGTTTTCATTGTTCCAAACTAACATATCTAAACATCAAGGTTGCTCTTGGAGTCTCCTTCTCTGGAGATATTCAAGACCCGCCTGGACGCCTACCTGTGCGACCTGGTGTAGGGATCCTGCTTTGGCAGGGGGGTTGGACTCGATGATCTCTGGAGGTCCCTTCCAACCCCTACGATTCTGTGATTCTGTGATTCTGTGACTGATTTGATATTTGATATTTGATATTTGATATTTGGATTCACTAAACACTGCAGAACCACTTCACACCTGTCACATCACCCACTGGGTGCTGAAGCCATGGCTCCTGTCCCGTCCCGGCTCCTACCCTGAGTCCCAGCCTTCCCGAGGCACACAGCTTCTCTGCACCAATATAGTGCCCGAATCACACCTGTATATCACATTAGCACTGTGATAGCCTATTTTCATCCCGATCCTCACACTTACTCCTGGTTCTAAATTGTTCTTTATAAAGAGGTCTGCAGGGACCTTGTTATTTTTATTGCTGTAATAAGGCTGCTCTACCGGAGAGAAGGAGAGTGTTTAGAAAGACAGCAAAGGCCCTGAGGCTGCCCAAGCGTCAGGCAGAGCCTGTTGCAGAGGCCAGGCAACTTGGGCTCTTTCCTTGTTGAGCTCATCACTCTGGCCTGCAGAATGGGCACCAGGCAATAAAAGACAAAGGATGAGGCTGCCCAACTCAGGGATTAACCTGCACCAGGATCCCTGACCAAGCAAGGAGGCAGAGCAGAGACAAAACACCTCCTCAGAAGGTGCTTTGGAACAGTGCTCCTCTACCAATCCTCAGGGAACAGCTCCTTCAGTAGCAGTGATCTAAACCCAGGGGAACCGCTCAGTGAGAGCAAATTAGCAGCAGCACATTCATGTACCCCAAGACATTCCCAGCACAGTCCAGGGTCACCTCACCAGGTGAGGAATGGCACTGGGCACCCCACAGTCCCATCAGAGGAGTGCAGAGCCCACACTGCCTGTGGTGCTGCTCCTGGGGCACTCTTCCCCTGTGCCACAGCCCCGGCCAGGGCTACCTGGGCATCCCTGAGAGCCCGTGTATCCATCACTGCAATCCTCCTGCCACCTCCAAGTGCCAATTTCATCTTGACTTTTCCCAAGCAAATCCTATCAGAGATGAAAGGAAGAAGTCTTCTGCTGAATACATGCACTAATCCCCGTCTGAAGAGCCTGCACAGCAGAGCCTCTGACTGCCACTTCAGAAGTGAAGGAGTTTGCTAGAAAGATTTTGAAAAGAATACAAGAATCCTGTTCTCCTCTTGCTGCTGTGGGTGATGTGAAGTCTCAGTCGTCACTGTCTTCAGGCTGAGTTGCAGGGAGGCAGGGACATCCCAGGATGGAGAAAACCTGCTGCTGGGCACACAGTGATGTGCCACCAGAGCTGCCTCGAGTCTCAACAGAACAGGCATTCAGAAAGAGTGCTTTGGTGGGCATTGGAGAGATGAAGTAACACACGGACACGTGGAAATTGCATGTCTACAGAGAGAGCCAGTGGCTGAAACAGCTATTGATCCATTCCTGCTACTGCCCAGTTCAAAAGCCTCTGTCCTGTGTGATGGGTCAGAGCCTGCATTCAGTTTCCAAACCATGCAGTAATAACTCAGAGAGATAAGGCCAAAGGTAGTGCAAGCATGAGACACTTCCAGGACTACAGCTGAAGCAAAAACAAACATTAAATAAATTGGATGACAAGAGTTGTGCCCATCCTTGCTGCTGCCACTGCAGCCTTGCTGCTCAGAATGATTTTGTCCACATGTCAAAAAAACAGAAAATGCTGTTTCATCAAGAACAGAAGTGTTCCCTGGGAACATGGGCAGTTCGACAAAGCTGGAAATACAAATATTTCTGAACAAATTGTTCCTACATTCTGAAGTCTACATCCCCACATACTTTAATGTTATATATCATGCCTAACACATTGAAATTATTGCTCTGAGATGCTTCTGTATTAGAGAAAGATAATGTTTTGATAATGATATTTTGCGGGTTTTGTCCCAGCTGAAATATTTTAGATGTTCTGTCCAATGTAGCATTTCAACATTTTGATTTTTATTACAATTTAGGACAAAAAAATAATCTAAAATATCAGAGTTTCTTGGGGGACCAATATTTTGTTTTCCAAACAACATTGCTGCTGAGAAACTAAAAAGTTAGTGCCTGGGGAAGCGATTCAGCGCTGCCGCAGCATCTCAGACATAAGAGCACACTATCCTAACAGATGAGGCTGTTGTACGATGCTAATATGGAAACTGGAGCTCCAGCAAACCGCTCCTCTCCCTGGTGAACAACGAGCTCAGTAGCTCACAACTGTTTGCTTTATAAGCTCCCTTGTCGTTGCCATGAGGCCAAGCACACATATTTAGTTCCCCCGGCGTTCCTGCAAGACTTAATACTTATTCCAGGTTCCCTCTTGGCACAGAGAATCTCCTGGTTTGATCCCAACACGAAAGTGGCTTTTCTTGTCTCAACCCCATCGCTTTCAGCAAAGTGGCAACTCATTTTCCAAGCGTGTTGGGATTGAAAGGCAAAGCTCTCCATGACATTCCTGCACAACCCATAGGGCTGGTCTGGAGGATCTGCAGCAGGAGCCATTTTGCCATTATCTCTGAGTTCCTTTTAAGACCCTACAAAGCAGGGACAGATCTGCCCATCGCAGTGGGTCTGACTAATATTTCATTACCTATCTCCGTTGAAAACATTATTTGATTTAGGTTCAAAGAACTCATTATAGGGGGAATTTTTTTCTCAGACAAGAAAAAAAATCAGGTGCAGAATAAGAAAGTATCAAATGCTGAGCTCATTACATTTTGCCAACGTTTGGTTGGTACAGGACTGTATCTGAGCTTTTGCTCATTACCAGTTGTATAATATAATTTCTACTGCACACTTAATTAGTATCCCAAAAATAACCAAAGGAATTTGCACAAGCCTAGTTGGAGGACAAGAAATAAATCACTGAGGAACAGACCTGGGGAAAGGTAAGGCTGCTTTCACTACTGAAGTAAAACACTCAGAGTCTGTTTAGCTTTCAAAACAGACATTTTGGAAGAAGCTCAGAAGCTTCTCAAGGTCTGCTTCTATGCCACACTCAGTCAAACCACTCCTCATCCCACAGCTACATGCCTTCACCCAGCTGATGTCAGCAGATTTCCGAGCAGGATGAGGCCCAGGACTGGGGGAACCTGCTGTGGGCAAATGGGGCAGAAGCACCACTGAGACCCAACCCGTCTGAGCACAGCTCCTCCCACTGCAGTACCCTGCTCCTAAGGCTGCTCTTCATGTTAGGGTTAATTGCAGTATCTGAAGGCTGACAGAGAAATACCACTTAAGCACTAGCACAGATACCTCTTCCTTCCACTGTTCATTCTGAGACAGTGGAAAACGCCATCAATCCCTGAGAGACCGGCAGACAGATGTGCTCCCTCGCAGTCAGCCAGGCTCCCTCAGGTACCCTACAGACTTGTGAACTGCCTTGCTGCCTTGCAGCATGCTTGGGAAACGGCCATTCTACTGCTAACAGGCCTCCTCTTGGCTAGAGCTGTTCACCACTGCAGGGCAGGACATACTGAGAAGATGTCTCTTCAATTTTGAGGCAGAAATACAAGTGGACTTGTATTTCGGGTGGACTTTCCCATGTATGCGGGCTTGGTTTGTTCTCCCACTAGGTTGAGCTATTCTGAACTTTGGATTGCATATGAAAGGAATAGTTCTTTGTACATTTCTTCCAAGCCAGTTCATTCAGTCCTGCTTTCTGCCCTTTTCCATCCAGATGCTTTTGCCCTTTGAAACATTTCCAGTTATTTTCCCCTCAACTCAAAAAGAGAATGAAATTTACCATGTACACGTGCACACTCCGTGAGGCTCTTCTAGCAGCTCGGCAAGAAATACAGCCCACTGGGATGTACTGAAAGCAATGACCATCCCAGACTGCTGAAAGGGAAGTCAGGTACCAGTAACTAAATATCTTGCTGTAAAATGCATTATTCCATCCGGATCTAAGTTTGCCATCATATTAGACACTAGAAGTTGGTCTCCAATTTGCCTGTATTGGAATTCTTCATTATTCACCGCTTCCTTCTGAATCTGATGTGATCTGCAAAGTAGGAAATCTTGCTTTCTGTGTCCTCAGCCAGGTCTTTCATACACTCTAACTATCAGAAAGACCAGGATCCGCCAGTGCAGTCTCCTACAGTACATGCTCCTTTATTAACTTGTCTTTCATCTTGAAAGGCTTCTATTTATGCTTCCTTTCCCCACTTTGCTCCTGTCCTCTGGCCAATTTTCAATCAGTGAGCCAATTCTTCCCCTTTCCAACTCCCCACCTTTAGACATTAACCTCCGACGTGGGACCCTGTCAAACACTGTCTGAAGATCCAAGCCTCTCCTGACTGCTGCTTAGCCTCTTGTCTATGCTGACAGGAGCGTATGTTCTAAAAAAAGAAATTTCCAAAAGTTAGCGAGGCAGAAAAGGTCCTTTCCGGAAACCACACTGGCTATCTTTGGTCAAGCTGTGCGTTTCTCAACAGGCCACTTTTCATCTATTAAAACATTTTCTAAGACTTGTCTTCACCTAAAGAGAAACGAACTTCCCTGCAAGACCCTGGTGCACATCTGGGTCGTTCCTTAAATAATGGTGGGAGGCTGTCCGCCTTCCACCTTTGAGGAATCTCCTGCAAAACACTTCAGCTCTGTGAAGTGCCTGTGAAAACCTTTCCAATTTAGACCCACAGTTCCTTTAACCTCTCTAATAAGAGAGCCATAGAGTAGGGGGTTTGGTACCAACCATCCACTTCATACCCGCGCTCCCTGAAAGCTTCGTTTTCTGTGCTCTCTTTTCCTTTGAGGAATAAAGTCTGGTTTCCACCTTTCTACTTACAACTTTGGTCCAGGCGACTCGGGTGCATTCTCTGCCAGTAGCCGAGCCTGACATTCCTACTTGCCTCTTTACGCTTCTCTACTCCACAACCAATAGATGAAAACAAAATTAGCTTCCATCTTTGCTGCCAGCCCTTTCCCTTCCTGCTGACATGCAGACTCCTCCAGCTTGTTCTCATCCTGCTCAGCTCCAATGCCAAAATGTCCCCAATTACCAAAGAATCCCATATATCCTGCTATGTGTGTGATCACTCCTACACCATTATCTTGCTGCTCAATTCATAGCCTCTGCCTGGAAGCAGCAGTAAACCTGTCTCGAAGTGCCACTTTACATCCACATTGAGTCTCCTTGGTCTCCAGAGGAGTGTCTCAGCTCACAGTCACCTTCCTGCTATGCCATTTATAGAGATATGTGCGCGCAAACAGCTTCCCTCCTTGCATGCCAGATGAGGAGATGAATATCTTATGTTGCTTACATAGCCTTATAAACAGGTATCTTCCCAGGCCACTGCGTTGCTTTGCATGATTAGAAAGAGCTGACTTAAACACATTCAAATGATTGCATGGGCTACTTACAGTAAGTTGTGTGGAGCAGTTGTAATTTTTATCCTCCATATATCCAAACTGCCCTGGACAAAGATGCTATATCTGTACAACAGAAAGGAGCAAGACCAAAACTTACACTGGGCAGAAGTTGTTGGGTTTGAGGCATTGTTGGGAGGATGGAAAGCTTGGCCCCCAATAATTTATGCATTCAGCACAAAGACTGAATTCCTCTCAGCTTCTCAATTCATCCAAAATGTACCAATGTAGTGAGAAATGAAAATGGTTCTGCTCTGTCTGCCCTGCTGCAGCACTCTTCACACTAA
Source organism: Phasianus colchicus (assembly GCF_987193195.1). Taxonomy (NCBI): domain Eukaryota; kingdom Metazoa; phylum Chordata; class Aves; order Galliformes; family Phasianidae; genus Phasianus; species Phasianus colchicus. Next base: position 11,499,965 of record NC_143454.1, on the reverse strand, counting down.
GAAAGGCAGGCCAGCTCTTCACTCCAGCTTCAGCAGCGTCATGGCCCTGGCTGCAGGTCATCCACGCAGCAGTGGCTTTTCCCCAGAAGCCTTTCTGACCCCCGGACAGCGGTAAGCAGCAGTTCTGGGAGCCAGCAGAACAGAGAACCACGCTGCTCTGTGCCCTCAGCACTGTTCCAGGCAGATGCACCGGCTGCCAACCCACACTGCAGGGACCGCGAGCAGCAGAGATGGCCAACGGCAGCAGCTGCTCCTGCAGGGTCCTGTGAATTCCTCCGAGCCCAAGTGCTGCACCCACCTGGCTCGGCCCGGCCACAGGTGCTTGCATGGCCCCTCGCAGGGCCTGGCCAAGCCCGCAGTGCTGGGGCAGAAGCGGCAGCAGCACCGCAGGCTGTGCTCCCAACCCTCTGCTCGGCCTCGGCGCTGCGCTTCCCCCACCCAAAGAGCACCAAGGTCACATTCACAGAGCTGCCGGCCCCAGAGCAGCTTTGTTTGCTCCAGACAGGCCAGGGGGAGCAGACAAGGGAGAGTCAGTCAGTGTTATCACAACTAATGCAGCTCATTAGAATTGTTTTAAACTCTGAAAGCAAATGAATACCTAATGAGATTTCCCCCCAGGTGTAATTAGCAATAAGCTTTACATTGCTCTAAAAATACCCTCCAATTTTTTGAAAAACTAAATGCAGATAACTGGAAGCTCTAGTTACACTTAATGAACTGAACAAAGCACAGTGAAAACTAAGAATATTTTAATTGTGTTTATTTAGCCTTCAGCAAAGGATCTAAGACATTTTCATAATCATCAAATTAATTCCAAAATGCCTCTTTGTAAGCTGTCCAGCCAGCAATGTCGATGTGGATCACACACAGTGCACTATTTCCAGGTCGGACAGTCAATTTACTGAACAATGCATTATTCAAGGACCTGGAGCCACGTCTCCACCAATCTTTCTTTCCCTTCTTTCTCCCATGGGCTGTTTAGCACACAAAGGAGTTTATCAACTCAAGAAACACCACAGTTCTGGTTAGTGAAAAAAAAAAAGTGGTATCTTCTTCATTCCATATTTGCCCCAAAAAGATCAGTGATGAAAACACTCATCTTTAAAGTTCTCCAGAATTACTCAGTTGGATACTGCCTCTCACGTTCACTTCAATTGATAAGCTGATTTCGTATCACTGACTACTGCAAACGACAACTCATTTCGGCAGTGATCAGCCAGAGCAGTCTAAAACTCCCACCCTTGAAAGGAAAGAAGCCGCAGCTTGATCCATGGACCATCTTACTCTGAAAGAGTTCAGGGCTCAGTCTAGTTCTGATTAAATCAGCAGCATATCAGCAGGGCCCTGTGTCACCACTCCTGTACCTCTGGCTGGTGGCTGCCAGCCCTCTGGGACCAGGAGGCTGCCCTGCTGTGTGCTGATGTCCCCGTCCCATGGCTGCGGGCTGATGCTGGCACCCAGCTCCAGGCTGCCAGGCCACAATACGGCACGTCCACTCTGCCCACCGGGAGCTGCACAGCTTCTCTTGTGCTAGATGGCAGGACTGCACGGCAGCCTTTCACAGCTTCTCTGCATGTCCCTGAATAAGCATGAAGCAGCAGGACGCAGGAAGGGATGATGGCAGCTCTCCATTCTGTTCCTCCTGACTGCGCTTCCCGGTCTCCCCTGGAGTTCATCTGGGGCCCAGCAGCAGCACGCTGCATTTCTGTGCAGCTCCAGGTAGTCAGATCCCATCGATGTCCTTCAGGTCCCCACGCCTGGCTAACTGCCTCCCTCTGAAGCATTGCAAAGAGGAGTTAATTAATTCTGACCACTCCTAATGGTCTTCTAGGTCACAAATTGGTGATTCAGCTTCATTAATTTGATTTCTAATGTTTCATCCTTTGCACTCTCTGCCCGATTAGCTTCTTGAAATTTGGTTTCAGTAAATGGGATGAGCAAGGCAGAAACTTCCAAAGAGATTTTCCTCACTGGCATTTGGAGGACGAGCCACAGCACAGAGCTCCTGGACCTGCAGCCTGGCTGCGGTTGGTTCTCCTTTCACTCAAGCCTAAATCAGGAAAAGCTCCGATGCAAATTGCAGCAGAGTAACACCAGCACAGGAGGAAAATCAGACCACAGAATATCTGAAAAGAACAAAGAACTGTTTTTTCCAATAGCATTTTTCTGATAGCATTTTAAAATAAAAGCCAGCATTAATTTGTAGGCATATGTAAGCAGAGATCACATACATTGAGCAGTGCCCTCTTCTCTATCCATGCAGTGTCAGAAAAACAAAGCAAACAATGTCAGCTGCCCTCATGGGAGCAAGAAGGCTCCAAGTCCCTGAATGCTGATCCTTGGTCTTGCATCATTTCTACACAGATCACTGCTGAAAGACCCCCTAGAAAGTGAGTTACAGGTTAGAGGTGGAGGAAGTGAATACATTATTCTACACTTGGGATCAGGCTGGGGTTTAATAACTTACACTGATGTTTAAAAGTGACCCAAAGATCACTATGGCTCATTTTCTGGAGGAGAACAGGAATAATATCAGTCATACCCAAAATGCAGCATCTAATTCTGTGACACTGGAAGTTTCATGACAAGGTCAAAGAAAAAACAGAAAATGTTCTGCAGCTGCAGTGGTTCAGGCAGAAAATGTTACCTTTTGCCTCCATACAGATTGCTGAGGAGCATCACCTTCAGCCTGAATTAACCCCAGAATCACTGTGAGCCTCAGCCCGAGCCACGCATGGCTTTTCAGTCGGGTTTGAATCAGAGAGGTGCATGTGGTTTTCCACAAAGCCACAAAGCGATGCGAGTTTGGGGCTACTCTACCAAAGCCAAGCCCAAGTTCGTCACAGCAGAGATGTGAAAGCAGGCGGTCCCACCTGGCTGCGGTTCTGCTGCAAACACATCACACAGCTCTAACTACAGCAGGAAACGGATTTCTGAGGCCAAAGGAAACGTTGAGGTGAAGACATTTTCTAGGAAATGAGCTGAAACGCGCAGATGTACACCCAGAGCAGAGCAACCTGAGAGAGAAAACAAACCCACAGCTGTGGCTGGAAAATAAACCTGCTCTCGCTGCCCAGCTTTTCACATCTTGGGAGCCAATGAAAAAGTGCTCGAGTGTTCTCACTGCTCAGACATGTGCAACCTGGACCCTTCGCTGAGCTTATTGTTCCCTTGCAAAAGGCCCATTTATAGCAAGCCCAGCAAGCCTGAGAGGGGACGGAGGACAATGGCAATCTCTCCCATTCAGCAGCAGAGGCCTAGGAAATATTTGCTACTCCAGGAGAGCAGCAGAGGCGCCTTTTCAAAGCTGCCTTTGCTGGGAGCTGAGTGACAGCTGAATCACAGTGCTGCTTTCCAAGAGCCAGACCTCAGTAGCACTGCCAAGAGTGGCCTGTTGTATTCAGAGCCCCGACACAGCTGCAGTTACTGGGAGGTCCTGCCATTGTCCTCCCCAGCAGAAAGATGTTTCTGTCCCCCCTTCATAGACCTCCATCGCTGCCCAGTACCGACAGGCTGAATGAAAATGTCAGCAGCAAGCACCGAGCAGATGTGAAGGGACCGTGCTCTCTGACCTGGATTCACCCATCGCATGGGCCAGGCTGAGAACCGCTCCGTGAGAGCCGTCAGGGGGACAGGAGCTGCCGCATGGGCACGGGGCACAGACCTGGCTGACAGCAGCACTGCCTCGGGGCAGGAGGGGGGAAAGGTTCCCCGGGACCCCGGGCAGAGACGGGCAGTGCTGAGCAGGGCCGGGTTCCTGCACCAGCAGGGAACTCCCCAGCCAGCCCCACGCTCCACTTCCACACCGTGCACACCGGTCACAAGCAATTAACACCCTGTTTCTGAAGGGAGGCTGTAGACTCAAAATTCAAGCTTTTCTAATCATACAAGTGATAAAAAGAAGTTTTAAAAAGCATTAATAATACAATATGTCCAGGAAGTAAAGATGACAGCCCGTGGTGTCATTCTGTCTGCAGAACAGCAAAGGGAAATGTATTCAAAACAAAAAAAAAAAAAAAAAAGGGAAATAACTAGAATAGTTTCACAGTCCAAAATAAATAAGATGCAGGAAAAAAAAAAAACCCACTGCGCAAACTAAGAAAAAAATGCCATAAATGTTCAAAACAAATTTTAAGCAAATATTGTCCCCATTATGTTTGCAACATTTCTGCAGCGAGCACTGGAACCACAGCTCATTAGCCAGGTGCTCACGTTGGGATCGAAAATATTCATCAGAGGTGAACGTACTGCGCCACACAAACCCCCACAGCCCGCACTGCTAACAGTGTGCCATGGGCAACCAGCAGCAAAGAAAGGACTGAGCAGCATAGCTGAGAGCTGAGCAAAAAGGGGAGAGGAAAGGAAAAGACCTGGGGGAAATGTCAGCAGGGCAGGCAGTTGGGCCGGGGGGATTTTACTTCCTTTGGGAAACAACGGGGCGCATAGAAAAGGGCTGTGCTCCTGGGGCAGCACAGGAGAGCAGCTGCCTCGTGCTGTCAGCCTGAACAGGGACTGCGTGGGGCAGCACCCGGTGTGCAGCAGCCACGGACACCTCCGGTGTGGGGCCGGTAATCTCTCACCAGGGCTGAAGTGCAGATGCGGGTCTGCAGAAAGGACAGCAGCACAAATATCACGGAGGCGAGATGAGACAACTTTGAAGAGAAATGAGACAAAGATGAAGGAAATTGACTGGGATTCAATAAAGCCTGAGAAATGCACAGTGGACAGGGTTTGATGCAGTCAGAAAGTATTTATGTAAAAATAATTCTACTTTAAAAGATTTTTTTGGATCACCTGAATGTTTTTTTGCATCCTTCCTCAAGCAGTGGCAGAAGCCAATGGTTTCACAAGAAAACAGCCCTGAAAGAAATCCCATTTGCAACGCAATGACACCACAAATCCTTCCTGTGGCCGCTCCACCTGCCCTGCCTGTGCAGCCAGAGCAGGAGAGCACTGCTGAGCAAAGGGAGAAAGCCCCGGGATGGAGCAACTTCTTCCCCATGCTTGAAACCAAGCAAAGTGCCGGCACCGACAGCACAATGGGGCCATTGAAAGCAGGGAGTGATAATGGGAGAGGAGGCGGCACCACACAGCCTAAAACCAAAGCAGATTCTTCCCAGAATTCACTCCCAGAGGCATTGCAGCGAAGGGAAAAACAAGAGGGTAAAAATAAATTCAACTCCGATACACAGTAATTGCACAACGGGGATAACAGGGATCTCAGAGGTGGAGATTATAAAGTAGCAGAGTTTTAAAAGTTAAAGCTGTGAGCACCAAGAATTAAAGCACAAGTTGATGAATCCGCAGAGTACATCTTAAACGGCTGCTGCAGCGCTGCACCCCACGATGGTCCTCCCAGGGCTGCGGCTGCCACAGCAGCGGGGCTGCGCTCAGACAGCGGCACCGTCAGAGGGGAGCGCCGTGCCCTGAGCCCTGCAGTGAGCAGGGCAGCACGCAGCCCATCCGTCAGCGCCCCGACGACCGCAGCGCTCCTGGCACAGTGCAGAGAGACTTCCATTTCTCCTCCTTTTTGCTTTCTGGTCTCTGAGCCAGCAGGCTGCATTCATTTCATGTTTTAAAAAGTTCTCACGTAACCACAAAGATTAGAAATATATTTTCTAAAATGAGAGCTTAAATTGCACCAAACTCTGTTTCTCTCAACATCTGGAAGTAAAGCCCCACCAAATACCACAGCGCTTAGTCACGTACCCACAGGACACCCGCGAGCCTCTTCCCGTCAGCGCAGGCTGCCCTGGGTGCCGGGGTCCCACAAGCCCTGCCCTGGGAATGTGGCCAAGGAGAGCGCTGACCTCGACCTCCCTGGGCCACGCAGAGCCAACTCCTCCCCGGGCTGACAGTTCTCTCATATCCGTACGGAAATGTCGCGGATGCTGCACGCAACTGTACCACCTGCTGATGCCTTCTATACAAAACAGGCCTTGCCGTGTGACCGTGCCACACTTCAGGAAGAGATCAGAAAACTTCTTTCCATTATCACTTTTCCTCTTGCCAGGGGAAAAAATAAAAAGTTACTCCTCTGTTAGGAGAGAAAGCTCAACTATTGCTTTCACACCGCGAAGCCAAGCAAAAGAAACTAAATGCCCTCTACTGGGACAGCCTCAGGACAAGAAAACTATGGGAGCCGTGGGAGGAGGACATCATCAGTGCTGGAGTTAAGGAGGGACTCAGCCACATGCTGGCAGCAGCGGTGCAGGCATCCCACCTCCAGGGTCTCCTTCAATGTCACACCAAATTTATACATACCTCAGAGCAGAGATGTGTGTCATTCTTCTCCGATTAACACATTTCTAATGGGATCCAGGCAAGTCTATTGAGACACAGGGTTTGGGGAGAAATGAGGTGGTTTTGATTCAAGCCCTGGCTTCCATCAGAATGCTGTGGTCTGCTCAGAGTATCTGTGGACATCACTTTACAACAGTTTAACACACATACATACAAAAAAAAAAATCCCTGCAGGTTATAAACTGCAGGCACTGTGATTTGCAGCTGGACCCTAAAACCTAACTAAAAACCTGTGCAAGCAGAAGGCACGATGGGACCCTGCAGAGCTGCGGTGGCCGGGAAGGGAAGCGGCAGGAAGAGGTGCTCAGGGGCCACCATCCAACCACCTGCCCAGGCCCAGCAGAAGCCACAGTCCTGTCTCTGCTGCCCTGGAAGCTGCAGGCAGCTCCTCCTGAGCCACCCCTACTGCTGCCTGCGAGCCACAGGTGGCTGGGCACCGTCCCTCTGCCTCCTGCCGCCTGATGGGCTCCCAGTGCCGGTGGTCTGGCTGTAGGCACAGCCATAAAGACAGCAAGGCACAGGCACATGGTTTTTTTTCATACCCACTAGATTATAACTAAAAATATTTCAACAGCTGTTTCTTTTTGCTGCAGAGGAAGGCAAGGAAAGGGAAGCACATGGTCCAAGTTAGTGTCTCAAGGATATCTGCCTTAATGTTGCTACTAAAAAGAACAGGCATCTTATATATTGCCAAAAATCCATATCCTGCTGTGCATCGGAGATCAGCAAGTTCCCCCTCCATCTACAAACAGCTCTCAACCAGCCACCCGTGACAGAGACTCGGAGGGCACCTGAAGCGCCCTCCTTTTGTCCAGTGCAATGGGTTCAGGGCCTTGGCTGACTCTTTTCTCACCCTCTAAAGCACAGTGGCTACTGAAAAGCAGGAGGAAGGGCCCAGTCCCACCGCCTCCCAGGAGATGCTGAGGTAGGTGAGTGCCACCCGTGCACATTCACTGCTCTTTGCCAAGAGCTGCTCCTGGCCGACATCACCACACCCAGAGGTACTGCTGAACTCATGCGCATGCAGCCCCAGATCAGAGGATGGCACTGACTCTTTCAGGAGGTTTTACAAATGCTTCAGGAAGTGCCTCCTGAAAGCCAACCCTTGGCCTTGCTGATTGCTTTAGGCTCCACCTGCTTCCTTCACGCTGACTCCTGGTGTGACATCTGATCTGGCAAGGCAGCATCTCCACTATTTTAACTGCCTAGTAAATATTTCACATGCTCCTGGCTTGCAGCTCATGCAGTACAGGCAGCCTCGTCCCAGGTAACAAGCTACCCCTGCCTATAAGGAGCAACGGTGTGAGTGTCTATCCGAGCACATGAGAAAATAGTAGCAGTGTCACCATCCTTAGCTAATTTGGCACTTCAAGCAGAAACGGGGCTTTTATCTCTTCCTTTTCATTATAACATGGGGAGACAAACATGAGATATCAATAAGTAACTAAGCTGGCTACTGAGGACAAACAAATAATTGCAGACAGTTGCTTGGTAAGTGATAAGCCTTTGGGGCTCGATCACCACCTGTAGGCAAGCTTTGATTCATACATGAGATCATGGAGGAGAAAGGCACAGAGCAGGCATGCATGGAGCAGCACATCATTTCTCCTGGTATCCGGCACAGCAAACACAACCAAGCCTGCTTCTGCCAAACCTGGGAGGAGAAGGAGGCAGAAGAAGCTACTGCAGTGCTTTCTCACCATACTTCTACCTGCTTTTTGCCCATCTGCTCCTCCCTGCTCCCATAGAAGCACACACACGATGCAGAACGATGCTCGGAATGCCAGAGCTGTTCTGAGCACCGCACAGCCCAGCACAGCCCATCCCCATCCCGCACAGCACAGCCCTGAGGCCGTGGGCCGGCCGGAGCTCCCTGACAAACAGAGCAGCCGCTAGATGGCAAACTCACAGCCCAAACGAAACGCTACGGACTGTAACGGGTTCCCCGAGAGCTGTGAAATCGAGAGAGCCAAAAGCCAACAGGGTTGAAAAAAAGAAAAAAAAAAAGAAAAAAAACAAACACAGAGAAACACAGCTTGCTCCTCCACCAAGTTCAGTTCCTTCGTATATTTCTGCCCCACCACCACGCTGCACGAGGATGAGCAGCACAGAGCACTTCCAACAGCCATAACCCATCCTCAGGAACCCACACGCGGCTCCGGCCATCCCTGCACGGTTACCGCAGGAGGAACACAACCACATTCCAGCACAGCCACTGAAACGGCGATTGCTTAAGCCAGAAAAAGATGCAGCCTGCGAACAGCACGGCAAAGGGAGCCCAGATTGCAGATCATGTATTATTCATTGCTATCACTGTAAGCCCCCAGCCGACCTGGCTTTCCACTGGCAGCTGCAGGAAAGGTGGGGCCACTATGTAGATCAGAAATATCTTGCAAATGACTCTTAGGTATTAGCTGCACGGCTGTGAAAAGAAATGAATTGCACAGTAGCCAAAGCTCTACACAAGCAATCATCTTTGTCTCACAAAGTGGCCGTTTGTATTTTATGTCAGCCCGTTATTATCCTAAACCAGTTCTTGAGCAAAGATCAAAGCCAGCCCGGCTAAGGCAGCCCCACTCATTACGTGCCGGTAATTTTTCTGAGCAGGAGTCCTTTCCAGGCGCTGGAGTCACAGCAGTGGGCGTTGCTGTACGCGCGGCTTCTGAAACAAATGGGTCTCATGGAGCCGAAATTTCAACAGTGCTGCTGAAGGAGCTCCTGCCTCCACACCCAGAGACCGAATGCTCAGAATCGCCGTGTGCCTGCAGAAATACGCAGGCAGCAATGTGACAGCAACTGTACAGAAAGCTCTGCTCTTACTGTTCAGCTGGAAGGGGAATCATCCCTTACTTCAAGAACGGGAAACAGACAGGCTTTTGTTTGCCGTCCAAGAGACCTCACCGTGCTGCCGAGCAAGGCAAGACCAACTCCAGGCAGCGAACTTACCGTACGCCTGTCACAGAGTCCATCAAAACTATCTTCCTTTGTAGGCCAGTTTCAGAAGTTCACTGCCTCCCCTACAGCAGCGCTGCTCCCTGTACTCGAAGCAGCAGCAGTTGCTGTGTAACCCAGACTCAAATATTCCTCCCATCCGCGGTTATTTTAAGAATGCCAAGCAAGAATATAAACTCACAAGCATTATTGAAAATACTTGCCTGATTGATGATATTCCTTCATGCCCCTCTGCAAATCCAGCCTAAATCTATAAAAACAGAGATCCTACTGATCCCTGCTTGTGTACCTGCAGAGCCATTCATCAGAAGAACTCTCAATATTATTTCCCAGATTACACTTTCACATGATTTATTAAGAAATTTTGCACCACCAGTTCTGAACCACATTCACTCATTAGATCTGTTGATCACCAAAGTCAGGGTGTTCCCTGCTCATGAGACTCATGTAACCATCTGCTGCTTGCAGCTGTGAACTCAGCTCCAGAAAAAAGAGATTTTCATTGACTCTCTGCAAAAAACCCAAACTGGGGCACTCAGAAGTCCATTTGGGTGGCTCAACCACATACCCTCTCTGCTCTGCCTTTTTAATTTCATTCACACAAGCTGGACAAATTTCTCCTGCAAGGGAAGCATGCAGCCCTAAGCAGAACACAGTGCTTGCTCTGCTCTTCTGGTCCCACTGTTCCCTGCTTTCGCACCCACTCTGTTAAATTGTTGACACATCTCATAACCGTGACCGTTATGACCAACACATTCGATCAGTACGTTTCAAACCTGAGTGCTGCATTTGCCCATTTAACGAGCAATATTTCAGACATTTTCCAAACTTCCTGTCACCAGCATTAGCTAACACAAGAGCGATCTAGACAGGCTCTTTTGTTCAGAGCAGCTGTGCTGTAAAACAGGCTGAGAATCTTTGTGGCCACGAACTGCTCTCCAAGGTCTCCCCATCTCCAGTCTGCCATATGTTGCCCCTATAGTTTGTACAAAATCTTTCATTTCCTCTCTACCCTGTTGCATTTCATCAGGTTAACCTAAGAGCGCGCACCAGCACCCAAACACCGTCCGCCTGTAGCACTGCGTGCCCCACTCTGTTTTGCAGAGGGCAAACAGCCCTGTGCTGCAGTTCCTTACATGATCTCACTAAGTTCTCTGGTTTTCAAGTTTCTCAGCTTTGCAATATCCTGCTTCCAAGGAAACCGCTGAAGGGCCACACCCAATGCAGCCCGTGGCAAAGACAGTGCTTGGCAGCCATGCTGCAGTGGGACCATCCGTGGCCAAAATCCAGAAGTCAAAGAGATTTAAATCTGGAAAACCAGCAAGGACTTTTGAAACCGTCCACTGAGGTTGCAGAGAGACAGGTCCACTCAGTAGCCAAAGCACTGGGGGCAAGTCTTAGCTTCCTGCTGCTCCACTGACCCATACAGCCCATGTCAGCTCATGTCAGCAACAGGTTCTGAGAAACAGAGAACTGTGGCTGGGAGCAGCCATGTGGAAGGGCAGAGCTGTGCTCTGTGGACATCACGGGCTGCAGGAAGGGAGAGTTTGTATTTGATGCTTGCCAGGGAGAGCCTGCAGGGCCTTGCTAAGTGACAAGCAGCAATGGTAAGAGTGAAGAAATGCTTGCAGTCTCTTGAGCAATAAACAAGAGGGGCCTCTTCAGTTCTGTTTCAGCTTCGGAGGCCAAAGAGACACAAACATATGTCAGACTCAGTGTCAGAAGGATGCTGATGTACCTATAGCCCAGTCTGATAGGCAGCTCACTGCCTGCAGGTCTGCCACCCAGAAACCCTGCACAGCGGCTGCTGGGAGCTGCGTGTGGGCACAGCCAGTGGTTGGGCAGCATTCCCAAACCCACACCCTTCAGCATGGATGGTGCCCTGGGACTGCCATGCCCCAGCTGTGGACAAACTGGCTGCACTCCACACTCATATTTAGGAAATGCCGTCCCTGCTCCGAAAGCCACAGCGAGCCTGAAGTCAGCAGGGCTCAGTCAGAGCGCCTCAGTTCCTGGGGTCTCAGGGACTCCCCGCCCTCCTGCACGACAGCTCATCTCCCGTCACTATGAACAATCTGAGCAAGATACAAGCATCAGCAGCACTAAATCCTGCTCTCCTCTGGGTAAAAGCCAAGGCTGTGAGTGTAAAGCACAGGATGTGATTTCCTGCCCCTCCTGCAAAAGGAAGCTACAGTCCAAAAAGCAGAGAAAGAACTATTAATCCTGGAACAACCATTTAAATGTTGGTGATCACATGATACAGTTGCAGAAATACCAATTCAATTCAAACAAAACGTGTAATATGCTAAACATGCTGGACTCATGACACAGAGAAGGAGATACCAGATCAGGGCGCTAAGAAGAGGAATCACTTCACAGACCCCCAGGGAAACACGCCTCTATGAGCACTGCTCTTTGGACAGATCTCTTATATGAAGGAAGAACAAGAAAATCATTAAAAATGGCAGATTCTCTACAGAATCTCCTACAGCTCTACTTTGTACCGGCCAGAGCAGTGATGTGCTGGCCTTCTTGGGAAAGGAACCGCTTGTGGACTCTAAGGCAAACTAATGCACAGCCCCAGCAGGTTCACTTTTACACAGGTTTTAAAGAGACGGAGAAATAAGCAGTGCTGTTGAGTTAGCACTGAGATGGGCTGTGCAGTTCCAGTGCTACTGCCTGCTTAACACAATGAAATGGGATGAAAAGGACCCTAACGTGGCTGACTCACCTCCTTACCCAACAGCCTAAAATGGCGGGGGGGTCTCCAAAGATCAGAAAACACACTTCTAGGAGTGAGGCTGTATGGACTGTGCAGCCCATTGCTTTCCACGGGCTGCATCTGTATGACTGTAAGAACTCTCCCATACGCACAGCTCAACAACCACTTTGTTTGCAGAGTGTCTTCAACCATTTGCAGAAGACTGACAGACATGTGTGTGCAGACGCACGCCGTGCTGCCACGGGGACCTGCCTTCTGTTCTTTCCCACTACAGTTTTCCACAGTCTAAAAGAAAAGTATGTTACGCTGTGCCCTTTGTGCAAGAAGACATAACACAAAAGTGTTTATTTGCCTATGAACATCATAATCTTCATAGATCGATATTAAAACCCTCCACACTTATTTTCACTGCCTTGTTCAATTGAACTTAGAAATTCCAGCGTATCTTGAGAGAGTGCTGAACAGCTGCAAACTAGCCAAGGGATCACATTCCCACAGCTGGTATTAGAGTCCAAAGCCCTTCATGTTTGACTGTGGGATATGTACAGGTCAAACGAGAAGTTATACTGTCTGGGAACAAAGTTTCACAATCCTCGCAGACAGCGCGATTTCTTTCTACAGTTCTTTGATTTAATGCTGCTCTCTTGCAAACTGCTATTTTACAGTGGGGGTTTTCTGCAGAGGTAACGCAGGGCCAATTAACTTCCACCAGAGGCCATCTTCTATGTAAATTCTGTTATATCCAAACTCCGAAGCGTCTCCACTGACTGCCTGATTAAATGTAAGGTTTAAGCAGTGTTTTCGGCGCTGATCTGACAGGTGCCCAGAGAAATGCGCTGGGCTGCGCAGCGGTGAGGGGAGGTGATGGGAGCCAGGACTTCCAAACTCCAGATCTGCTCAGTATTATTAATTACGCTTTGCCAAATTTCTTACCCTCATCTACAATCTGTCAGAGACGTGCAGTGAAGGGGAAGGAGGAGGGTCTAGCCAAGCAATAGGCTCTCTCCCTGCTCTGCCACTGCTCACAGCACAGCACCGGCGCCAGCGGATGGCCTGAGAGGAGCCCACACACGTGCCTGGAGTTCGCTCAGGAAAAGGCGAACGGCTGACGTGGACACAGCAACTTGCTCTTGCATGTCATCAGCAGCACCAGAGAGGATGCCATGAAGTTCAGAAAGACTCAAAAGCACAAAACCACAGCATCTGAACAGAAACCGTTTCCATGTACTTTCTGCCACGTTCAGTAACTCAAGTTTCAGAATATGTATTTGGGAGGTAATGACCCTCAGCAAAGTCAGAAAAAAAGACAAAACTTAGGAGAAATTGATGCTCTCATGAAGACTATTTCAGAAACGAGCAGAGCAAAAAGATGCCGATGCCTCACGCAGTGCAGCTCAGTCACACTCGGGGCAGCAGCAGCAGCTTGTTCCCAGCCACTGCCTGGAGAGGTGAACCCAAGAGTCCTTTCTTTATTTTTAACCAAAGCTCAAGAGCTGCTTGGCAGATACAAGCTCTGGATTGCTAGGCAAGCACAAGGTTTTGTTGTCTCTTGTAGCTGAGAGGCTAGCCTGACTCCCTCAACAGCTTTGTTTCCTGACCTTGAGTATTCAGCAAACACTGTAAAGGGCACAATGGTCAGTGGGGCAGCCCATTTGCAACAGGCAGGGCAATAGGCAATTATGCTTTGGAGACAAAGTGGTTGCATGCACGTATATATGAGAATAAGCAAGAGAGACCAGGGGAGAAATAAATAGTAGGAACAAAACAGGCTACTTCTTAAATGCCATGCCCATCCTCAAAGTGCCCAAAGCAGTCGTGGCTTCCAAGGAAAGTGTCACCTGCAAAACCAAAGGCAAGCAGTAAGCAGAGGCACAGGATGAGATATGCTATTGACCAGATCAGCAGCCTTCCTTCCTCAACACCTGCAGCACACTCAGCTCAGGCCAGCCTGGCCAGAACGTCTACCATCAGGAGTTGGTCTGAGTGGATCTCTGCTCAGGGCTGTCCTGTGCTGCAGAAAGACAACAGTTACCCAATGCAACCTGGGCATAACGCATCTACTCTGCCCATTCCGCTGCAATTTCAGAGTTTTCCAGCGGTATTCACGATGTCTTTCTTCTTGTGAGCTTCCAGAATTAATCACCAGTGTGTGAATTTGGCTTCCCATCCCTTTTCCCAGCTGACAGGAATTGATGGCACCAACTGCCATCGCCACAAAAGATAAGTGATTCCTTCACTAGCATGGCAGACATATGCCAGCCAGGAAGAGAAGATCTGATCATCAGACTTGCTTGTTTTGGCTTTTCAATGCACAAAAGGCTGTTTTTCTCAGAATTAGGGTGGCTGCGACAATCTGTTTTTAGACAGAGTTAGAATCACAAGATAAAAGAGGCAGAAATCTTCTCATCTGCATATTTATCATCAAAATGCAGCAACTGCATAATTTAAGCTTAGCGTTAAAAGTATTGTATGTATATTTTAAGGTTTTCCTACTCAGGTGCAAAGGAGACATGCTTTCACTAAGGAGGTTAATTATTTCCTAATGGTGTGAAAACAACAGAAAAAAAAAGAATCAAAAAGAATTTTCTTACCCTCCCCCCTCCCCTGAGGCACGGCGCAGAGACATCTCCGACCACAGCCCTCCCAGACACTGGTAGGGAAGGGACTCACAACAATAGAGTCAGCGGGTCCCACGGAGCCACTGAGGGTCTGGATGTTTGCACAAGGTTGAGTCGCAGAAGACTGGCAGAGAGAGAGGATCAGCCTCATCACAGCACTCACCTGAGGCGGGCAGCTCTCACACGCAGGGATGGGCACAGCGCTCAGCTGCCCACCAGATGCTGCAGAGCTCAGCAGGCTCCTGGCCCCAGGGTGCAGCCAGGTAAGCATCACCCAGCCACTGCCTCCCACGTGGGCGAGGAGGGGGGCGCAGAAGGACTGGGCACAGTCTGTCTCCACCACTGGTACGATGCAGGTTTCCCCATTCCACCTCTCCAGCTCTGATAAGCACATGGTGCCCTTGCAACCTGCAAAAAAGCACCAACTATTTGTGCATGGGATCCATCTTCTTAGTGAGAGGATGCATGCGGGCTTATTGCTGTCTTTCTAACTGGCTGCATCCTTAATGGAGCTGTTTTTTACATGACCTCCAGAGCTGACCATGCTGTTTCAGACCAGGCCTTGTTTTCACGCTTCTCCTCTGCTCCGCCCCTGCCCAGTCACATCCCCGACCCAGCAGGTCCCGCACACCCACAGCTGGCTGCTGTCCCCTCACTGATGCAGCTCCTGTGCTCCCTGCTGGCTGCCACTGTGCCCTCACATGGCCACACACCATTACTGTGCCATCACAGCCCCATCCCTAGGATCCACAGTGCCCACAGCCAGCTGATGTGTACGTGTGGCTCCTGTTTAAGCAGACAAGTTAGAAGGGCAGTGCCTGACAACGCGCCACAGCCTGAAGACAGCCGATCAAACCAATAAATCCCCACTCGCTCCCCAGCAGCTGTAGCCCAATTAAACTCAACGGTTCACAGGTGTTCATGTAATGACTTTAACACAAAACGCACCGTTCCCTTTAGGGGCCTTTAAAAAAATTTAGAGCTCTTTAAATTTTATATACCAACAACATCAAACCAAAGTAGGAAATAATAAAGAAAGAAAGGAGATAGAGCAAAGAAAATACACAGTGTCAGCATCAACAACAGCCTAATTAAACAACGGCCACCAGGAAAACGCAGGTCCTGCTCAGCCAGGCACAGTCGTTCTGGAGATGCGTGTGCTGATGCAGAAGCAGCTTTGTGTTCACCCTGCTGCACTGCTGGTGCCTCCCATCACCAAGCCCTCCGCTTCCGTCCTCCGAGCAGAGCTGCAGCCGAGCGCACTGCTGCACGGTGAGGGCCCACCTGCCTCCCCCCCTGCCCAGAGGTCGGGGCTGGTGTGCTGGGCACAGCCGTCCACCCCAGGGAGGGACGATGACCCCACAGCTGGCTGTGGCCCTGCACTTCATGTCAGTGGATTCAGGGAGCCCTGGCAGAGCTGACACCTTCGCCTTCCTGCCTGTCGGCACCATCTGTTCGTGCTGTGCCAGCAGCAGGCTCCAGCCTGGTGCCTCCTTGTACCTGGGTTGTTCCACCTCGCTGGCTGCAACATCATTACTTTCTTCTATAGTTCTCCCACGGATTGCAGATGTTCTCTCTCCTCCTAACCCACCTTCTCCCCCAGTCTGTTCGCACTGAGCTGCACACACGAGTCTCTTCCAGTGCCCAGACTGCAGCACGGAGCTGCTGTGTCCTGAGCAGCAGGAGGGGCGAGGAGGAAGGAGATGTGATTCTCTCAAATCTCAAGAAGGAGCACCAGGCTGAGGACAGACAATCTGGGGACCCAGCAGGGCCAGGATGAGACAAATAATTCACAGTACCTCAGGTCTGGGGGAATCTCAGTCCAAAGTTTCCTTACTGCTGCCACTGGCTCACTCACATTTGTGACTCCTAGCTTTCCTACGGCAAGACACTGAAAGTGGATCTGATGCTTCTGTTCTGAAGCAATCCCAGCTTCAGTTTTTCAGTCTCAGAAATATATGTGAAGTATTGTTAGAAAGAAACGTTTTTGTCCAGAAAATTTTTTGAAGGGCAGTGAAAAAGGTACCAGCTCCATTCTGATCAGGAGGTTCTGAGAAATCAGTTTCTCCCCATCTCACCAAAACAAGAGAACTTAAGATGCTGAAATGTTTTCAGACTTCAGAAATGAAGGTCCAGTGCTAAAACAGAGGGCTTCTGCAGGGCTCCACAAGAGGATAAAACTGCATCTTGATTGGTCTGCAAAGCCAGCAGTGTGTACAGGACCAAACCAGGCAGCTCCAGATCATGAAGTCCATTTTTCGTCACACAGACAGCAGCAGTAAAATCCCTGGCCCCAGCCTGTTTTGCCCAGAATATGAAACCTGAATCTCTTTCTAAAAGCAAAAATATGCTGGGTTCCAGCCTGCATCCATCCTCAGCCTCCTCTGCTTAGAGGGGTCAGAAGAGTCCTGCTGGCACTGCAAAACATAACCTTAATCTTAGAGCAACATGGGGTATTTGCAGCTGCATATCTTATTCATGCACCTACAGCATCTAGCACTCTGGGCCCCAACCTGGGAGATTCCTTTAGGAATTACTGTAATATAAATAGTAAATAAATAGGAATAATTATCTGAGGATGATAACCAGTGATTTAGATATGAAACAGCCCCGGGATGCAAGTGATAATCTCCTGAGATACTTAGCCATCCTTTCAAGATGCACGAAGACACACAAGTAGGCTAATTACAAAGGAAAATGTCTCTTGTATATAAATCTCATCTAAATTCAGAAGCGATGCAAAAACAAATCCAGTAGACACTCAGGAAAAGTTCAGTAATGTAGCTGGGAAAGGTTAATTTTTAGAGATTATTTTAAGATAACCCAGAAACTCCTTAAATACAAAAATAGTGAAACCTGAAATAGCAGCTGCGAGTGTCACACCAGAAAGGCACTCTAAAATGAAAAGAACTATTGAACTGCAGAAGCATCATGGCAAAAAACACAACAATTTCATTTTCTTAGTTTAGTTTCAATTTATAATTCACACAAGTAGCTTAAACACGTTGATTTGAGATCAAAACAGAACTGCAGGTTACATAGCATCTGTTCTATAGGAGGGTGCTGTGTGCACTGAGATAATTTTAGATGAACGTGTTATAAACAAGATCTGTGGAACACTGCAGAGTAGCAAGTTCTGAGGGAGAGAAACATACAGTTTAAAGGCATAAATTGTTTAAAATGTTTAGAATGTGGTTGTAAAGCAATCAACCAAGGAATCTGTTTCCCAGAATCGGACAGCTCGCAGAGATGAAGCGGTTGCTTCCTCTGCACCCAGCGTAAGATGTTCTCCATGTGGAGGAGCACGTCTTTATGCAGTGATCACAGTCCTTACTCAGTGATCACGAAGCTGCAGCTTTTTCCCACCTTCTTTGCTCTTTTCCAACCCCTGCACAAGCTGTGCTGCAGTGGCACTCCAGCAGACACAACACAGCCTGGCTGGAAGAGCCCAGCTGATGGCCACACGCCTCTGCTGAGGCCAGACTGGTCAGTACAGATGAATAGCTGTAGATAAATAAAAAAATACCTTTATACCTTCCTGGAGAGGATGGTTTGGGAGATACCCAGGAACCAAACTACACCACCAAGACTCCTTTTAAATTATTGCAGAGTTCATCTGCCCACGTGTTCAGGGACACAGAGCTGCCAGCTCCTGCTTGCTTCCTAGCCTGATGGCAGCAACCATCATACCACAAAGAATCAGGATGCAAAGGGAAGCAGCTGGCACAGCTCCCCCTGCACCATGCAGACCTCCAGAATGACCTCACAGCCCTGAGAGCTGCAGACAGGCAGGGCAGGGCAGCAGGGCATTTCTGAGGCCTTCTGCCCCAGCATCAGCCTCTGCCACACAGCATCTCCGTGCGCACCGAGCCGTGCGCTGTCACTCACATGGTTTATATTTAAATAAGCCCTTCTGTTGAACTCAAATTAAATATAACTCAGCTGAATGTGATACCATGAGAGAGCCAAGGCTGGAGGCAGGAGGGAGAACGAATGGGCCATCACAACTGAGCAAATACACAACGAGCTATGAAGTTAACAGCAGCCTGCACACGGCTGTGGTGCTGGCCGAGCTCACTCCGCAGCATTCATTGCAGTGAGGTCACCATCACACGTCCCTGCGCTTCGTGCCCCGCTAGACAGACAGACACACACATCTCCAAATGTCACAGACAGAAGGAAAATTCAGACTCTGTGATCCGTCAGCACGCACAGCAGCACCTGACCGATGGGAAGTCAGCGCCCCACAGGCTGCTACCCCAGGACTGTCTCTGCAGCCCGCCGGCACCCAGCTGGCAGCGGATGCCACAGAGCCACAACAAAGCTGGCAGCAGCTCCCGCTGTGGTGCAGGCCCAGGCTCTCCCAGCACCCACCTGATGAGGATCTGCTCCCACCGTGCTCAAGCACTGCTCAGACCCACTGGGGAGAGCAGCTGGGGTGACTGGGTGGGACAGCGGGCACCGACTGCGTGCATACTGGCAAGGAGGGAATTAAAAGCCTGGGCATTAAAAACAGGCATCGGATGATGGGAAAGTGTGACCATGGCAGTAGCCAAGTTGTACCATAGTGGTGAGAGAGTTCACAAGAAGTAATACAACAAAGTCAAACGGATCTCCAGGCCTTTGGGACTCAGGTGTTCAAATTCACTGCGCTGTGCACTCAGTTCCCTGAGACATTTCATTAGGCTTCGGGATAAACCAACACTTGTAAGCATCCTCATCAGTCATCACACTACACACAGGACTGAACAATCCACATATATTTAAGAAACCTGTCCCGTGTCCAGCTACAGACAGGCCCAGCGCAAGGAGGAGCAGAGAGAAAAGCAGGCTCAGAAAACTCCTTGGGCTCACAAGAGTTAAAGATGCTGTGAGCCCCAGTGCCAACAGACTGTCTCCAGTACCGATAAAAGTGTGTATTGAAACATATGCTAGGCAAGCCCTGCTTTGTCCTGCTGCAATCTCTTCAATTATTTTTTGTGTTGTGTATTTTACAAAGGATAAATCAGGGAACATTTCAAGAAATGTTTTCTCATTCTAAAACTTATCAAAATATTGCTGACACTGATCCATGGCTGGGAATGTCATTCCTGAATAAACATGATGTCATTCTCATTCCATTCATACTTCTCCTGGACAGCTGCTGTCAGCCTCAGTGAAGAAAAATGCCACCTCACTGGTGACAGCTGCCACTTGAGGTACTTTGTATATCAGCCTCCATAGGAAAAAAAAAAAAGAAGAGCCAGTCATGCAGATGCTATTTAAAGTATGTTGCATCTTGATGAGAAATGCAAAAGTTAATACAGGGCAGGTTGGTCTGTGTCAAAAGCCTGGGCAGCGAAGAGTAAGGAACATTTCTGGTCTCACCTTCCTAAGAAGCGAGGCTCAGACAAGGCCCACACTCCTGCCCTGTAGCTGCTATAAAGACAAAAAAAGCACTGGCTAAGATGCGCTTTACTTTTTCTTATTCAGATCTAGTCTTGGAAAGTCTTCTGGAGCTCATGGCTTACAGTGGCAGAAAGAAGTGCATGAGCAGACACAGTTCTGATGCTCACTGCCCTCATTGCAACCCAGAAAACAGCCCAGAGGTGACACCTGCAGCTTGGTGGTCCCCTGCAAGAGCGCTGAGGGTGCCTCCCATCCCACCAACAGCAGCGAGCAGATCCTCACAGCCGACTGCCTTTAGAGGAGACTGTGTCAAGGGCTGCAGCCAAAGGGTCTACAAAGGACCATGAGTACAGACTTGCCTCCTTTCCTATGGACTGCACCACAACAAAGCCAGCAGAACAATCAACAGATAGCCCCCCTTCTTTCCTCACATATTAACATAACACAGTAGCTGAAAGGCAGGGATTTCCCAGCCACATTCAAAAGCAGTTCACCTCAGTCCTTATATGACTGCTTGCTCCCTTACACATTTTGCAGGTTCTTCCCACAGAAGTCATTCTTTGTGTCAGGGGCTCCAGACCACTTCCCATTGCAATAGGTGCCATACAAAACCCACAGCTGAGAAGTGGTTTGCATCCCACTGGGCAGACAAGGTATCCTCATCTCCACCCTCTCACACAAGGACACAGGAAGCACACTCAATGGAGGAGAAATGCATCTACAGTTTCTCACAACACGTGGAGCCACATCAGTATTTAGAAATTATGTGACATTTTCCAGCTTGCACGGGAGGTGCAAAGGAGATAAACAGCAAGCTCTGCCACTGGGAACACAGGTGGGCAACTCCGAGAAGCCGGAAGCAAACAATTCTCACCTCAAAGTTCGTTCAGCAGCACCCATAGAATCACAGAATCACCAGGGCTGGAAGGGACACCAAGGATCATGAATCTCCAACCCCCTGCCACATGCAGGGCCACCAACCTCCTCATTCAATGCTGGACCAGGCTGCCCAGGGCCCCATCCAACCTGGCCTTGAACACCTCCAGGGACGGGGCATCCACCTGAGACATAACTTGCTTGGGAGGCTTTTGTGATTAATGCTTACCATAACCCATTTGCTAGAATTCCACTCTTTACTATCACTAACTTTCCCATCTTCCCTGCATTCCTTAATGGCTTAGAATTTGTCACGAACTGGTCAGACAACATTTGACTATGTTTGTGTCTTAGCCCCGCTCCGGGTTTAAGTATTGAACCATCTCCTCCAGCAATTGGAGCAGGAGGGCAACTCTCAATTTACCTGCCATCCATGGACAACACAACACAGATTCATAAGAAATCACTGCTTTTTCTAGGATTCCAGTCACACTTGCAATTTTTTGGCACCAAGACCTCCTGCTCTAAGAATTGTCCTAGGCTGGTGTAGCTCACCCACTGCTTTTTAAGCAGACAGACCATCCCTTCCCCAAAGAACAGCCCAGATGAAATCTGTTCTCTGTTCTTTCTGGCCTCCAATTTGCACAACTGCTTCAGCATTAAAGGGACAGATGTTTAATCTGGGAAGCTTTTCAGACACATCTTGAGCGAAACAAAGCTTTGTGAATCACTGGTACTGAGTGGGATCTTTCAGTCTGCCACCGTCCTACTGGCAGAGTCCACTCTAAATGCACTCACAGTGCACCCGGGACAGCAGGCACCCCACGGAGTAACACCAGTACTCACCACAGCCAGATTCCCAAGGAACAAATAGGTCAGCAGTCTTCCCCTGCTGGCTGTGGTATCACACCATGCACAATGTGCCCCAGCAGAGCTGCCCTGCCCCCAGTGGAACAGCAACAAGTCCACGCTAGGCATGAGATCCACTGTCACCATACATGTTCATTAATACTTTTCCCTGCTAGTACTGGGCCATCACTTCAACATTTATTACGCCTCCTGTCCCATATATGCTCCCAGGTGCTCTTCCAAGGAGTGCAGACTGCCACACAGAGAAGAATGACAACGACATGGCCTCTGGCTCTCCTCTCAAACAGCAGCTTTGCTGTCATCCCCTGGAAGAGCTCCTGTTTCTTTACGGCTCTGGAAACACGGCTCAAGCAAGGTTGCCAACACACGTTCCTCCGTGTCAGACATGATGCTGATTCTGGAGCCTGCGAGCGGCCTGTCAGCTATCATTGTGCCAGGAATACCCGGCCCTGGCTCTGTTTTCAAATTCAGTCTGCGTTAGGTTGAATAAGAGGAGCTGTCAGGTATCTGGAAAAACAATAGCAGCTCTTGCTTTAATTTGCATGGCCAGCATTGAAATCCTTTGTCACAAACCGAAGTGGGCAGTGGATAAAAACTAAGAGAGCAATAATGATGCAATTGACATAAATACGTGAAGAGTGCAGCTCTGCGCCCAACCTCACACCCAGCGGGATTCAGGTGCAGATTTGTTGAGTCAAAGAGCCAGGAAACAAACGGATACCCAGCACGGCAGCGCCCCGCTGCAAGCGGCGTTTGTCAGACCGCCTCCTGCGGGCTGCCCGCATTGCGGGGGAGCAGCAGCCGCGGTTCCTTCCCTCGCAGGGCGCACAGCGGGGCCGCGAGGCGCTGCCTTTGCCCGGGCGCTTCGACACGGAGGTCCTCCGCTTCCCCACCTCTGCCGCTGCTCGGCTGCACGCCCTCATCGCCCGTGCAGGGTCGCACCGCTCGGTGCAGGGCAGCACCGGGCCGCCACAGGAGCGGGGGGGAGAGGGGAGGAAGCGGCCACACCTCAACACGTTACAGCGCGTAGGTTTTCACAGCGCTCTTTTATCGCGATTTTCACAGGACCTCAACCCCACGCCAGCAGAAATAAACCAAGCCTTACCGCCGCCTCACGGCCTCCTCTCGGCACCGCTCGGCTCACGGGCAGCGCCGGACCGACGCGGCGCTCCGAAGGCTCAGGACGGGAGGACGAGGCCGCGCCGCGCACCAGCCGCACGGCACGTGCTGCCAGCGCCCCGAGCACAGTCACAGCACGCGCGGCGCACGGCAGCAGCAGCGGCTCCGCCCGCGCAGAGGGAGGCCGGGAGCGGGGACGTGCACGCGGGGGGACGGAGGCAGCGCGGGCCCGGCTCCTCAGCCGCCGTGCTCGAGGAAGTCCTAGGATTTCCTTCGTGTCCCTCCGTGCCCACGGAAAGCGCGGTGCGCCCGAGGAAAGCGCCGCAGCCCCGCGGCTCTGCGAAGCGCCGCGCTCAGCACGTGGCTGCCGAGGAGCAGCCGGCGCTCCCTCGGGGCGGTTCCCGCAGCCGGGCACCGCGCTGCCGCTCTCGGCCGCGCCCCGGGGAGCGACGGCCCGTCCTGCCGCGGGGAGCCGCCGCCCTCGGCGCTGGAAGGGCCGCCCCGCCGCACCGCTGCCGGAGGTCCGCGCCGCTCCCGCGGTTGGGCGGAGGTGGGAGGTGGGCGCAGCCGGCCCGGGGCGGCGCCGCGCCGGGGCCGGGCATGGCATTCTTCGCCGGTCGGGACGGAGAGCCTGGAACAGAGAAAAGCTCTGGAAAGGAGTTAATCACAGAGCCCCTCCTTGTGAGCGCAAAAGCGAGCCCGATTGCGTTAAGGGCTCTTTGCTGTCCCGCACTGCGCGGACGGCCCCGCTGTGACACGCGGTGCCGGCCGCTGCCCCCCGCCCGCTCCCTTCATTCCCGGTGCTCCGAGCGCCACCGCAGCGCTCTGCGCGTCCCCGGCCTGCGGGGCTGGAAGTGCCGCACACACGGGAGGTTCTCGACGTTGCACCGCGGGAACGCGGCCCTGCGATGCTCCGGGCACCGGCCGGACCCTGCGAGCGCGTGACGGCATCAAACACGGCGTGTCACGAACAGGAAAACCCACAGCTGCTTTCTCACATACGTCCCGGCTCCAGAGCTCTCCCTTTGCAAACTGTTACGTGCTGGTTTGTTACAGTAAGCGATCTCCTGGCACCATTTCGTTAGCTGAAGCGGGGGCAGCAGCACATGCCCGCGTCTGACGTTGATTCTCCCCCGAAGTCCCCCGTAACAGCGCTACGAGCGGCTGCACGCGATGCCCCCGGCTCTGCGGGTCGGTCTGACTGCGCCGGACGTGGCCGGCAAACACAGCCTGCGGTGGGCAGCGCCAGGAGACCGTAATGAGCGCTAATAAGAGCGCTAATAGCGAGCAGAGCGTGTTATCTGTGCGGGGAATGACTGTGCTTCAAACGAGGACAGAGTCGGAAAGCAGAAAATTAGAGCTTCAACCATAAAGTTCAAAGAACGCTGAGAAAAAGCATGAAAAATAATTTTGACACTTTGAAGTAGAACTCAATTGTTGCATTAAACTGTATTTTGAATAAAAAAATAACAATAACAGCATTCCAAATATCTATTTTATAAGCTTTACTAATGTGTATTTTTTTAATACATGTCAGAAATTCTTACTTGAGGCAAATGCAATATTTATAGAAAGCAAGAGACTTCAAAACAGCTCCAGAGACTTTAAGCTCTCGATTTATTCACAGATTTAGAATAACTCAGGAATACAAAATGACAAAATGTACATTTTTTATATTGTTTACTAATGTATTGTCTCTTGTCCCTGATCCGTCATTTCCCTGACTGGAGGAAATATATTCAGCTGCTTCACTCCCTTTAATGCTACATAGTTCTGGAGGAAAAAATTCCCATTTGGTAAAATCTATTACAATTCTGTCTTGCAGAATATCACTCCCGGAGAATTATGTGAAGATCATTAATAAATACATTTTTACAGTGACAGTCATTTCTTCTTTGGTCGTAATTTGTATCTATTATTTGCCTCAACCTCTCCAGCTCCCGGAGAATCCAGCGGTGAGAGTGGAGGCGAGGAGCGGCAGTGCAGCTTCAGACCAAAACCCAAATGGAGTTTTGCCATGTGGAGTTAGCCAGTGGCTATCAGAGAGCTGGAAGCCAGTTAGCCCTGAGCTCACCGTGTCACTGGGTGTGGAAAGATGTTCTCACCTGCTGGAAAAGGCCACCTCCATGGAGCACTCAGAGGAGCACGGTGCCTCTCCTGGCCGCTGCACAGCCAGGCTGTGTGGAACCACAGCATCCCTCACAGCTCACCGTGCTGACATAAAGCTCCTTCCTCAGGCAGGGCCTGCACATGTGCCTGGGCCCAAACTGATCAGAGATCCTGGTGAGAGATGCCCTAAATAGTCACAAACAGGGAATACGTGAGAATATAGGAAAGCAGTCAGGATATTCTTCCTTTTAGCATTATAGAACATTCATTTCAAAATACAATGATCCCTGTCCCGCAAAAAGCACATTATTTTAGAAAGGTGCCAAACATTCCTTCTTTTTATTTATTGTCTGTGTAACTTTCTTCATACTGGAGGCATTTCAGAAACTGTGGAACTTGCACTGTTTCTTTCTGCCCCTCCAACCCACAGACGAGCTCATTTCGCTGTTGCTGGCAGTTTTCTGAGGCTGCTTCACTTTTGGTTCTCTCGTGTTTCTCATTATATTACAGAGCAGCTATATTTTTATAGCCATACCTAAACCCAGCTATAACAGAACACGGAGAACTTTTGGAGCAGCCAGCCTGTAACACCCCCTCCTTGGCAGAGGCTCAAGATTGCTCCAAGAAGGACGAGGGGGAAACAGGCAAAAGTATGAAGGAACCACAAAGCCAGGCAGAGAGCTGCCTGCTGTCCTGGGCTCTGGTGGAAAGTTGCAATATTTGTCTGTGAACCTCTCAGTGTAACAGTGAAAACTCAAAATTAGTGCCAGGGGAAAAAAAAAAAAAAGAGAGACACTTTTGTACTTGCATTAATAATCTTCAACATTTCCTGCTTCTTTTCATTTCCACACCACGTGAGTTTTAGAGTGCAAATGGTCTGATGTTCTGCTAAGAGGTAATCCAGCCCCAGATTTTGGGGGTGAGTTTATTCTGTGTGCTGTGCACCCAGCAATGGGCACCGGGAGGCAGAGACACCCAAGGACACAAATTCCCAGATGTGCAGCACAGTACAGATCTGGGCAGACTCTGGGTTATTTTTCCTTTCCAAGACAATCCTGGATCAGAGTTAGTCCAAAAGACATGTTGCCCTGGCAAAAGATAAGTCCAGAGCTCTCCCAAGTGTACTGCTGATGAATCAACAGCCGCAGCACTCAGCCAGCCCAGAGCTGTGCTAGATGTACAGCAATAAATGATGTATTTTTGTTGCACAAATCACAGTAGCAAAGATATGCTGGGAAAATGCATTAACTATTGAAAGGCAATTAGCACTCCAGTTCCCTGTAACACTACAGAGCTTCTTTTCTCATTTGACTTTCCATGATATTTCCTGCTCCCACCGAATCCTCCTCAAGCAAAATGTTTGGGTACATTGTGGAAACCACAGCATTTCTTGACAAAGAGGAGACAAATTGTGAAGGCTACCTGTGTGGATTCATTCTGTAAGGACGCAGTGTCTGCTCCAGGCCCAGGATGGCACTTCTCACTGGCGTCAAACTTCTTCAGCTCCTCTCAAAGACAGGATGGCAGAGCAAATTTTGAATCCCAGGGAAACCCGTGCAAAATCCCACCAGCTCCCATCCCCTCTGCAACCTGGCTGGCTGCCTTTCGCTGCTGAGGCCTTTAGCTTGAAATGCCATGGAGCCCTGCATCAGTCAGTCCTTTCTATATCAGTTATTGATGTTTCTGCATTCACGTCTCCCGCAGTAGCAATGCTGTTATCAGGGCTCAACACAGCAAGGGGCTCAGGGTGAGCAGGATCCACAGGCTCCTGTGCCAAGGAAGCTCCTTCTCTCTCTGATACTTTGTCTTAGCAGGTCCTCATGTTTGCTCCTCATCTTGCTCCAGTGCTCATTCTCAAGGCTGACACACACAGCTGCACGCTGTGAGGCCCCTGGTAATTCATTACAACACTTGTGACTGACAAGAGCTGGCACCTTCCCCATCAACACACGCTCTGGGCCAGCATGAACAGCGTATCTACAGTCAAGGAGTCTCAAAGTAAATGCTGGAGTGAGTGCTCATGGCTGAATCTTGCAAACACTGTTCAAAAGACTTGGCTCCTGGGGCTGGAGTGTATCATCTCCAGTGTGAGCCTCGCTGAAGTTAATATTAATGCTATGATATTAATGCTCCAGCTAACCCAGCCAGCTGCTGCACAAGGCAAGAGGAGAGTTTATAGCTGAAAAGTCCCGGCAGCCTTGGTTCTCTGCAGGACAGCAGTCTTCTCCTTCCAGATGCGCACTCTGGCATTCAGCTCCAGAGCGTCTGAGCGCTGGGGAGATGGCAAGCTCTGCACGTGCCAAACATGTGTAGGAAACACTTCTGAGAAGCTTCTGCTCGAGCTACCCGTCCCACTCCGTCCCACGCTGTTCCTGACATGACCGCAAACATGGGGCTGTGCAGCAGGGCTCCTGCCCTGGGAATGTGGCGAAGCCACACTGCTGCTGCCCCGTCCCAGCCCCCAGGGCTGCTGCTGCTCCAGTGCGGGTCTCGACGGCTGCGTGGGGACCTGCTTCTCTGCTCCGTGTGGGCAGATACTCCCATCTGCCCAGCCCATAGGCATGTATCAGCCCACGTGTGCATTGTTAACATGGGTGGGTTTGTGGTTGCCATACACAGGACTAGCAGGCCAGAGACCAGAGCAGTACCTGTACACAACTTAGTAAGTTTCAGTAAAGGAAATGTTGCTCTGTTGAAGGGTGCAATCGTAAAAAATGAGCTCTTTTTCTCTGTGTATTTAACTACAGTGAAGTTACCAGTTTGGTGGATGCTATATTTAATTCTCATCCCCACAGAATTAATCAGCTTGCCAAAGCTACGTATTTTCATATCCTGAAGTGCTTTTGGGAAAGAAAAACAGCCATTGACAGAGTGATGATTGCTGTGTTCCCACCCCCAGCAAGTTCACCAAAAGAGCTCCTTTAGGGAACGGCGGAGCAGAACTGCTGGCAGCCCCTGTCCCACGGTGGGCGCATGTCATAGCCCAAACCAAAGCTGTACCCTGACAGTGAGGCACGTCAGTTTTTATGTGGGGGTAAACAATATTTCAATGAAAGAGAGTCAATTAACCTAATGATGCAGACACAGCAGCTATCCAGGGTGCAGCAGAGGTATGACGAGCAATGTGCTAACGGGAAGAAGGGGAGGAAGGAGTGATTTTTGTGGACATTTGTGTGTGTGTGCAGAGAGCACACAGTGAGACCCCTCGGTCAGTTGTGTGTCAGTCCCTGTGGGGCCACTGCCTGCCCCTGACAGACCAATGTTCCCCACTCTGCCTCTCTTTCCACGGAAAAGTTGTAAGTGACATCTCTGTTGGTGGAGAACAAATTCTGTTCCACCGAGTTTTTGTACATTAAATATGCAGGAGATGCAGCAGAATCTAATGCTGTGTGCTCATTGCCTTTGTGATACATCACTACTAAGCAGAGCGTTGAGTGAGCCAGCCCAGAGCAAAACTATTGTTTGCAATTGCCTTTTCCTTTTGACATTTTCATTGTATATTCTTTTAGGATTGTAAATCTCCTGCAATGTCTTTACAACTCAGCTGTGAAGAGGCAATATCTAAAAGGCTGAAGAAGAAAATGTCCTGCCACCTGGGAGCAGCACGTTTTATCTCCCCAGTAACATTCAGGTGTCTTGGGCCGTTTCGGCTCTCTTCTCTTACACTGTGATATTTTTCAGTCAATGCATGCCTGATTCTTTTTTTGTTCTTTCCTGAATTGCAGGTAGCTTTGAAAAAAACACGCATGAACCAGCCCTGCCAGGTGAAAAATAAAGGCTCCTGATTGCTATCATTATTATCATACCACTAGACATTTTATTAACACTAAAGTGTGACATTTCCCTCCAAAGAAAGGCCTTCCTCTGCCCTTCTGCACGGCTACTTTATTGAATCCAAACTCCATTTCCGAGGATCTTCACCTGTTTAAACGCTGCTGTGTTTCTAAAAGCAATTTAACCTTTCATCTTTTATGGATGTATCCTTTTTTTTTTATCAAAAATCCTATAGGGCCATTTTTCTTCTCATCTCCTTGTGATCTCAGTGATATTACGTGATGTAGCTTTTGAAGAAGAAATGCCGAAACAGCAGCTGCACCACCTGCAGTTAATGCAGCGGGAAGACGGAAAAGGCAACCTGGAAAAATCCCTTTTCAACATTTCTCTCACAAGCTCCTGGTAAGAATCCCCCAAACTGACAATGTCTCTTGCATAGAAATTAAGGGCAAGTGCTTGGGAAGGGGATAATGGCCTGGAGATTTTGCCCATGTAAAATCCATCAACTTGTTTTCTAGCCCCGTATCCTCTCATTGCAGCAACAAGTCAAGCACCACCCAGCTTTAATTATTTATTCTTGGCCAAGGCTGTGTGTTGTCCAAGGTAACACGGTCTCCCGGGATGAAGAAAGCCATTCTGAACACAATCAGTGCCTGCGAGATGCGGTGTTTAGAGACAGAACTGTTTTCAAGGCATTGTTGGATGATTTTACTGCTTACTTACTGCATGGCTCCCACGGGACTCTCGGCTCAATAACAAACAGACAAGTGACAGATACTAGTATGTATTTTCTTCCACCAATTCCTCTAATGCTAGTTCTGTGGAAGGGGACTGTTAAGTGCTGCTAATCAAAGAGCTCTCCTTGGTGTGGGCATCTGTCCCCACACAGGAACGGTGCCCAGCGACCCTCAATACAGGTTAGTCTGCAGATCTCCCTCCTCTGTAGCTCTGCATATCGGGTGTCAGTTTATGGTTTGGGAACTTCAGCTTTAGTAAAACTTCTCCCAGTCACACCTGTGAACGTCCTTCCTTGCCACGGAAGATGCGTTTCACACACGGATGCATGGTTGTGGTGTCTCCCAGATGTGCTGCCTCTTAGCTACACTCCAAATCTACATTTAGCTGAAATTTACTTTATAAAACACATTAATAAAAACAATTAAAGCCACATAGCCAGAGCATCCACCAACCAAAGAGACATCATTAACATTCCCTGCACCTGAATAACAAGCGAGGAAAAACAACATGGGGATTTAGAGTTCAACTTGCAAAAGATAACACCATGCATTAGAAGCGAATGAGCCTCCCATTGGGAGCAGCACTAGAGAATGGAAAGAAAATAAAGTAGGGCAGTGTGCCAAATTCAGGAGGTTTAAAAAAATAAGCAGCACAGCCATCACAAAAGAATCCCCGTTTCAGCCCAGCATGGGAGGAAGTATGAACTGAAACCCAACGAGGATTTCCACGTTACTGTCTTAATTTGTAAAGGCTTTGAAAAATAACACAATGCTGAGCTGGTCTTTCTTTTTTGGGAAGAGGGGAGAGGGTCAAAGGGAACTGTATTGGTTATCAAATAATGACAGAAAAATCTATTCTCTCTGGCTCTCCTAAACTCCCAAGTGACTTGAAGGGACACAAAACACATCCAAAGAAACCCTTGCTCAGGAAGGCAAAGCAAAGCCTGCACCTTTCTCCAGCACGCTGCTCTTGTGGAGCTGCTCTGGGGCTCCTCGCCATGCACTGACACACAGCAGCTGTCCACCAGAGGGACAGGAGCTGCACCTTGAATTGGAGGCTGGTGCTTTCCCTCACACAGGAAGACAAGCGTTGGAGACTATAAAGCACACGGCAGTAATGGCAGGATCAGATCTCATGCATTCAGGGACAATTCTGGCACGCCATTAAGCGCACGCGCCTTGTAATTACTTGTCCAAGCAGGAAGGAGGTTGTGCTAATGACCCCACAGGTACTGGACACAGAGCCTATTTGTCCGCGTTGTTGAGGAATACTGCATCCATACCAAACTTTTACCTTTTTCCTCCTGTTTTCAAACCTGTTTAGGATTTTTTGCTTTTTTCCCATTCTCATTCTGTCATTTTAATTGTATAAACCCGGCTCTTCACCTTTTGTTGCTTAACAGATACAGGAGATGGCAAAATGCAGGTAGGGCACCACAAAAGCAGAAGGCAGGTGAGCTTTGAAGGAAAAGGGATCTGGAAAACGGACAAAAAGAAGCATAGAAATGGAGGGTTGATCTCTGTTGTACTCACAGCATGCAGTAAGCCAAGCATCAGCTACTGTACCTTAACTAGGAGCCGGTAGAAAATCAAACCTTCCCTCTGATCAATAGGATAACGGTGAGAGTTTGATTAGCCTTGGAAAAATTACAATAAGGAGAGAACTTTTTCCCTCCATGGGCTGGGTGATTTCCCTGTGAAAGTTTTTACAAGAATGAGGCTGCATATAATGCGTCTTGTTAACCCAAATTACACACACTCGAATTCCCTCTCTTTCCCCAAAGAAATCAGAGAAGAAATCAGGCGTGAAATGGCATGTGGGTGGGGCTGAGCGGAGCAAGCGCTGCACTTGTAATTAAAATTAAAGGAGATCGCTGAGCCCCGCGTCTCAGAGCCTCGCAGGTTTTGTGCTGGGCTCTGCTCGCTGCCCAGGGACACGGAGATACAGCTTGTGTGCAGATTCTGAGGGCTCTGTTCAAGAGAATTCATGCTGCAGGGAAAGGGAGGCTCCGGCCATTCTCCGGGTCAGGAAATCCTCAGACAGAAACTCGATGCTGCAGCCCCAGCCTCTCTGCTATCACTGTATCTCCTGCTGCTTTGCCAAGTCCATTCCAGCGCCCCAAGCAGCAGGGCTTCTAGCCTGCTCACTGCAGGCAGAAGGAGAGCGTGGTGCACTGCGATTTCAGTTTCTTCTAGTCTTGTTCATTTCTTCTGCCACCAGATAACTGCCCAGGTTCCTCCCCTGAGGTGCTGGGAGCCCTTCCTGCCCTGTCCTTTCTGCAGCATCTCACACCTGAGGGTGCTGTCTGCCTGCCTGCCCCGGCTGGCTGAAATTCCTGGGCCTGCTTGCTGCTGGTGGGACAGTGCATGTGATGCTGCTTTATGGCACACCGTGTCTGCGTTTCAGTCTTGAGAGTCTTTTGAGCCTTTGTTGGCATAATGCTGAAATTAGTTTACAGTCTGCTCCTGTAAAGTTTTACAGGAGAGAGATGCTAGATCTGGGACAAGGGAAGGCTGAAGAAGCCACATTTTAGGCCTTTGCAACCGCAGTTTGTGAGGAGTTCTGCTTCTGAGAGGATCAGCTCTCCTTATTGACTGACAGCTGCTAAATGTACCAGTAGCTCCAAAGGAGATGTTTTCTGTGCATGTACCTCAGGCTGCCCCTGCTGATCTGCTGCCCGGGTCAGGTGTATCTTATACACTATAAAATAGCAGCATCTTCAGCTGCTCCTGAGACTCTGCCCTCCCCTGCAGTCATCAAAATGCACTCCTCATTCACAGCCTCCTTCCTACACTGGGAATATCTCGACCCTTAGCAACAGGTGATGACAGGGCACGACATGTTGTATCAGTGTTTCAGTCTCTAGAAGATTAAGATTAGATTTCTCTCGTTTTTGCATTAATGTCCTGTGAGATACACAGGGCTCAGCTTTCAATCAAAGTATTGTGTTTCCCACACACGGACGTACAGCTGAGCTCTGTGCACAACGCTCATGTTGGTGTATTGATAACTCTTTTATCTTTTTTTTTTTTAAGAGCACTTTTGCTTGGGGGCCAACTTAATGTAATGTTTTGACCATCCAGATATCACATCAGGAACTCACAAAATTAAACCAATTTTTCATTACTGTTCCCCATAAATAGTAGAAACAGCCTTGCTGAAAGTGTGGGCAAAGATGCATATTTTTAAAAGATGCTGTGTGCAACTGGCTCGAGATGGAACCTGAGACTGATGGACTCATCTGGTTCTGTTTGGTGAGGACACAAGCAGGGTGCAGCAGGTGGGTCTGCTCTGCTGGATGTGGGGTGGCACAGAGGCAAATAACCCAGCTGCTCCAGTGCCCTGTGCCATCAGTGGCCTCCTGGGACACACTGCAGCCACCCGACCAACCTGGCCAGGGCATCACCTGCTAAAAAGCTGCAATGAGGAGCTGCAGACCTGTGCCAACATATCAGTCCATTTTTGTGAATCAATGAAAGTGCAGGGTTGGGCAGGTTTGGCACGGGGCATGTCGGTGTGTGTCCAACCAAGGGAGCTTTCCCAGAAAGGTGACAGCTACAGCAGCTCAGTCCTGAGCCCCACAGATCACGTGCTTATAGCTGCAAGCCATCAACCTCCCTAATGAATCCCGTTAACTGGATCATTAGCAATGATCAGTTATACAAATGGCAAAATGGGTAACCAGTTATTAACAGAGGACTCTTTTACTGTTTCTAAATATATGCCTGAGCAGCTAGGTGTTTTCTTGTTCTCTATGCACACATTAAAGAGAAACTGCAGAGCAATAAATGTTAGTATTTAAAAACAACCAACTTAAACAGGGCACTTCCAATATAACTTCCTCTTTATGGAGGAATAACAAAGGATCCCCAGGCTTCTACAATTCTATGGAGACTATAAAATGATTGTGAGTTTAACTGAATCTTTCCTGGTTTTGAAGGTAAAAGATTAGTGCATGTCAAGGGAATATGCCTTGCTAATACTTAGGCTCAGTCCAGCTGCATTTTTCCTGTGTTTTATGGCATCTGTTTTTGTCACTTTCAACAGCTAGGTAAAGCCCCAAGATAGGAAACATACCCAAAATTAACTCTGTAAAGAGACGAGAAGTTGGGCTGACAGTTTCCCGTTACAGGCTTTGTAGAGCTGGAAACTCCGATGGCCAGAGCTGTGAAGCACTCGTGCAGTAAGTGACACCCTTCCTTGTTAATTATTCATACTGAACAATAGATTTACTGCTCAGTAAATGTATTTAGTGAAGAAAAGCAGCTCAAAGTAGTGAAGCACAGTGCTGGCTTCAAGGGCAACAGATGCAGTGTCCCAGGATTGTCCCGTGCATATTTCTGACAGAAAGCTTGGGCACGTGAACGAACACAATAAGCTCCCTGGTGTACTCTTACCAGGTTTACTTTGTGCTAACAGCGTGGACTGGGATGCCAACCAGTTAGAAAGTACTGAAGGTTTAAGTATGTCTACCCCCAGTATAGACTGTTTTCTCCCTAAACTCCTCAGCACGAACCTGAAATACTTCTTCAAACCACAGCCTTGCTGGTGTCTGGGTTTGTGTCACCTCTAAACTACAACTCCTCCTTATCGTAGCAATCCTGCACTCCTGAACTCTGAGACCCATGTTCTCCCCAAACACTCTTCCAGTGGTTTTTATACAGAAGTGCATCCTTACCTTCTTTCCACTGTAAAGCTCCTGGGACTCTGCCTGTCTCTCAGGAAAGGAGAACAGATATCTCTTCATGCTCTCACAGCCTTACCTCTTTTAACCGTGTTTGGTTTTCCACAGCCCTGCTTCACAGATCCGTGCTTTCTGATCTACAACTACCAAATAATATGATCTAGTGTCTCCTTCCCAAGAAGGAAGATTTCCTTCAGTACCAGCCAGTATAAATTCCCGTGTTTGTTATATGTGATAGACTTGTGCGTTCTCACATAACTTGCAAATCCCCAAATGGACACACAGTAGTTTATGGTTTCCATTTCCCAAAATAATACAAATCAGATTCTGCTTTTCCCAAAATAGCATAAATCTGGTTCTGCTGTCTCCAGCATGGCTTTGTCTAGCATCAGTCAAGGCTCAGAAGCAGAACGAGAGATACACACACGTGGCCACATTCATTTGCTGCAGTTCCATTTTTTTGCAGCTCCCCATGTGAAATGCAATAATTTCTGCTTTGCGGTTACACGCATTTTGCGCTCGTTTGGCACTGCTCGCTCAAAGACTTCAAAGAACTGTCTCAAAATAAAGTTAAATAACCTCTGGACAGCCTCCATGTGGCAGCTACGAAGTAAACTCGCGTCAGTGGTAGAAACTGGACGCAGGAGTGCTGCATTGGTCTCTGCTCCAACCCATAGAAACAGAGAGAACAGAGAAGTTTGGAGTCCTGCCAGAAACTCATTCTCCCTTTTAACACCTGGCATCACCTCCAGTATAATTGTGGAATTAAAATGGATTATATTTATATGCAGATCTTGTAAACCGTAAAAGCAGCCTGGCTTTCAGTCTTTTCTAAGCCAGCAAGTAATGATGGTGTCTGCATGTAAGCGGCAGCAGCACACCTTACATTCCAAACACAGATCTCCAGGAGCTGGAGCTGTTGTGTGCAGAGAAAGTAGTTCTACAAATAGCTGCAAATGTCTTTTCTATGACTTCTCTTTTGTGCTGGAGCAGCCGGGGGAGGTGGGGGGGCTCCAGAGAATCCTGTCAGTGCTAGTGGGTGTGGGTGCACACAGGCTGTAACCTCTGGGACAAAACAGAAAGGCAGAAAAAGAGTATGCACACAAAACAAGACAGGGAACAGCCTGCACTTGGGGAGCCAAAGAGTAAAGATCCACAGAAAAGAGCATTGTACAGCTTTTGTATTAATCTAAAATGGATCCCTGAATTCTGTAGGCACAATGGGAGTAGAACTGGAAAAGACATAAAGATAAATGAAGGCCACAAATGGGGATTACATTCAAAAGGCTTTTGGGACGTGTGTGGTTCGGCCTATTTCTGTAACGTGAATGATACTGGCTGCAGCATAACTTTTGCCATCATTTAGTATGTTGGGTTATGTTTTAGGAGCCAGTGTCAAGTGTATATGAGGTGGAGAAAGTCTAGGTCTGTATTAATTAGGATCGAATGAAAGAGATCGTTGGAACATTCGCAATTGATTTCTTTAAGCATAATACAAGCTCCAAAAGGCCCCAGCAGCTGGCCAGTGCAGCAGGCCGTTCCAAGATTTCTCTTCCAAAGTCTGCCCAGATGAAAGTGAGCACTGCAGACAGTGCTGGAGGGGAAGAGCCTTGTTTCAAAGAGCAGCGCAGGCTCGTGGGTATGAAACATCTTATCTCCTGAGTCCATGGGTAGCTCGCGCTTGTCTGCCTGCCTCTCCAGAACCAGTCAGATCATACACTAACAAAAATGGATATAAAAGCTTTTGAGCTAGTTCTAAGGGCTCTGTGCATGTGCACTAATAAAGGCAAGTCTGTGGTCAGCTGGGTTAAATCCACTGACAAGTTTGTAGCTCAGTACAGAATGTTCAGCGGGTCTAGCAGAAAATCTGAAACTGCCTGTCCAGAGTAAACGCTAAAGCCATGCGAAATAAGGAGTCCTTCTGCCTCAAAAAAACTGTCATCCAACCATTAACAAACCCTCAGAACCTCCAGGAGCAAAAGATGAGATGCCTATAGGGACATGGTCTGAGCGGTGCCGCCTGCTTTCTCTCCTGTCTGACTGTAGGTGACAGGTCTGGCCTCAAGAAATCCTTCTTCCCTGCATGCACAGAATCCTTGTCCTGAGCAGCTTCTTGCCCAAACACAACCTGCAGAACAATGTTCCAGAGTAGCTTGTTAGTCTTGATTTCCAGAACAAGGACAGCAAAAAATGACGGATCAAGCATGTGGAAATGATGTGAGAAGGCATTGAAATTACTGGTGGAAAAGCAATTCCTGGATGCTAGAGGCTGTAATCAGAAAACTCAGTTGAAACCTGTCCACAATGATCTCACATCTGCACTTCCCACGTGCCGAGGTTAAGCAGATGGAACACATAGCTGATGTCATGTTAGTTAGGTAAAAACCTGGTTCTAACAATATTTTGAAGGTGTGACAAGCTAAGGTGGATCTGAGTGAGCTGCCTGAGCCGCTGGGTAGCTCCAGAGGCACAGCTGTAGGAGTCAGAGGCATTCAGCCAAACTGAATAAACCACAGCTGCCAGAATCTTCTTGTAAACACACCAAGATCAGAACTGATCAGAACATAAAATGCCTCTTGAACTTAATTTTCCCTTAGACATGAAGGAGAGCAAAAACATCTGACAGAGCTGTACATCAGGAAGGAAGAACTGAGATGTTTGGCCCCTGTGCAGGGCCTGGTGGAACAAACTGTAGTTTTAAAAGTTTTGGTCAACACAAATAATACATGGATTAGAGCTTCTTATCATTATTATTCCTTACTGGACCAATACGTTTGTGGAAATTCAAAATCCCATCCTAGGAACATTCTCAGTTACCCAAACATGTCTGTCTTCTCACTGCTTTCAAACAGTAACCAAGGAACATTAGACTACACAGTAATTACCATGCAGTCCATGGATAACAGCCTGGTTAGTTCTGTGCCAATGCAAGAAAAAGAGATGGTTATTTCTTTGTTTACTGTGCTGCAGATTCACTGTGACTTCCCTAACAATATTTCCCAGTAATCTCTCTGCACCTGGAAAAAGTCATTGCTGATTTTTATCGATTAAATCAGATCTCCACAGAACTGCATAATGCTTTCCAAATATTTCATTCTTCCTATTTTAGCTGTTACTTTTTTTTTCATAAGTACGTGGCTAAACTATGCAATGTCTAGAACAGGTCTCTCTTTCTGATGAGAAGCTTAATTACTTATTTTTCTCTGGAGGGTGGTGCAAAAACTTTAAGTGCTGGATTTTACAGTCTAATAAATTGATACTATGCCACGTAAACAAGCTGTATAAATATGCAGAGAGCCATATCATTTACAGAGATTTTTTTAACAAAATAGGAGTTTCCACAGAAGTGGCATTCCCAGGAAGTAAGTGTAATTTGCACAGTGTTATCCATCAGCATGCTAAATGATATTGTTAGATTTGAATTTACTGACAGCCATCCTTTCCCCACTGACAGTAATTTTCAGACAAATTACTGGTAACTCACCTAATGTCACAACAGAGTCAAACTTCATTCTTCGCTTTCCAGACTGAACTCACATCATTTTAAGCATCTCAGCTAAATCCTGCAATGAATGAAAGACCATCTCTCCATTTATGGAAGTGAAAACACGAGCGCTTGCAGCCCGGCTGCTTTGTTGTTTGTCTTCATAACCACAGCAGCTTCCTATGTGTCAGAAAGATGCCTTCTTTATTCCCTTTTTAAAGCGATTTGCCAGACATAAGATACTCTTAAAACACATGTTTATTAATTGTAGACCAATAATCTAATTCTTCTGCTTCTCTTTAATTAGGATTAGGACAGGCTGTGCTATGAATACCCCTGCTGTCTGTGCTGGTAGTGAAGCATGGTACCAGTGACTGGCCAGCCTGAAGTGCAATGTATGGGTGTATGGACAAGTGGCGTGGTTTGCTCCATGCAGGTTTTAAACAAAGGTGCTGCAGACTCGGGAATAATGATTTCAAGTATGGGAGTAAGCAGAGTTCCAGACAATTCACTTGCAGAACAAAACTAAAAGGACTGGTAGGTCTGGAAAAGGAGATGTAATATTGAAAACTTGGAAAGCAGAAATGCATACAGCTGGCAACTGTATAAATTGTATGCACCAAATTGTAGATGCATGAGCATTTCACACACAACCAAACCCTGGCAGCTAATGTGAATTGGGCCCCTCACACATGTATTTCACTCTGTAGCTTTTTCAAATGCCAGTCAAAGTGGCCTGGAAAATGCACAGACCATCATTTTGCCAGTCATTATTTTACTATATTAGCTCTTCCAAAGTGTTAAATACACTTCCAAAAGAAATAATAATAATAATAATAATAAAATTCCATATTCATTGTGGATGAAATAATTGCTACCAGGAATGATATAAATGGCTAAAACCTCCTTATTCAGAAAATGGCTAAAACCTCCTTATTCAGAAGGGATACATTATAATTCACCTACATTCAATAAAAATCTCTCCTTCTAAGCAATATTAAGTCACTCTGAAGCCCATAAGCATGTACACTTGGAACTTCTCTTAGTTACCTGATGCCTTTGTTGCCATTATGTCTAATTCTGAACGCTGTTTTTTTCTTTTTATTTTGTTGTTGTTCTTATTTTTCTGATCAAATGAGGTGACTATTACAGCTGTCTACATTTTAATCTTTACATTTCAATGGGAAAAAAATAGCAAAGAGTCATAAGAAAGTGCTCTAAATGTGTTCCTAACAGTAAGAAATTACAGTTTGGAAAACAAAATACTCTAGAGGCACATTCACAGTCTATAGTACCTTCTATCAATTCACTTTTGCTTCCAGAGCAAGTATTCAGCGTCGTTTATATGATGATCCTTAGCATGCTCTGTCCAGATTTGGACAATATGAGTGAAGAAACAAGTTTTATGAAATGTAACTCTGAACTGCATCGCTGCCCAAGGAAGCTGTGGGTGCTCAGCCCTGTTGGTGTTTGAGGGCAGGCTGGATGGGGCCCTGGGCACCCTGATCTGAAGGGAAGTGTCCCTGCCCGAGAAAGGGGGTTGGAACGAAATGAGCTTTAAGGTCCTTTCCAACCCAAACCATTCTCTCATTCTGTTATCACATATCACTTACAGAGATACCGTCCCTCTGTACTGTATATCAAAGTATGTCTATTCAGCATTCTTAAGATCAAATATTCTTCCTTTGCTTGACAAGAACAACCCAGTATGCTGCCAGCTACCAAGGTGACTTAAATTTTTTTCTAATGTGTGTTCTCCTTTTTTACTCTTTATTGCGTATGAACTCAAAGACAAAATATCTGCATTATCTTAAATAATCTAGATAAAATGTATTTCAAAAAGTTTCTTGAGTCAAAAGGTAGCAAATCACTGTATGTATTTTTCATATATAGGTTTCATTATATTCTCATTCTAAGTTACTCTTTAGTCTCTTTCATATTTAAAAAATGAACTACACACCTATCATGCAAAATGTAAAGAAGTATGTTCAACTAGATCAAATTAGATATACAGTAAAAATACACTTTCAAAGAAATATCATTTCCATTTTTTGTTCATGTTTTTAACAGAATTTCAGACTAATACATCAAATGTGGAACTGTACAAGTATGTGAAGAAACATTAGTATTGCAGTAGTAAAAAAAATGTACAGCATTCAAAACCAACAAGCTCTAAACAACCAAACAATACCACAGGATTGAAACAATCATGGGGGCAACATAGGTCATTGGAGCCAGTGAGTGAATCCTAATGCACCTACATAAAGACCCTACATAGAATATTGTCTCTTATTTATATGCAAAATCCCTGATTTGATTAAACTGGACAATTTATCTAATTGTCTCCTATAGGTTTCAGGTAATATTAACACTAGAGGATTCCCCTTCATAAATTTCAATCGTTTGAAAAGGCAATATTGAGAATTATTTTGAAAGGTATTTCCAGCTGTGTGGATTCAGGTAGTTAAAACACAGGGTCACAAATAAGAACCATTGGAACTGTTGTCTGCTGTATCGGCCGTAGCACTTACAAATTCAGGATTCTGTTTTTTAAAACTTCTTATAGGTTAACACACAGCATTTCTAATTACGGGCTGTATCCATTTAACACTGGACCAACATTGCCTTTTTAATCAAGAAAAGAAACAGCTAAGCATGTCAAAAATAAAAATAAGAATCTCCAAGGTAGTTGACAATGAGCAAAGCATTACACACAGTAGAATCTCTGTGCCTGAATATCTTCAAAAGGCAGATATGTTCTGTTTTACAGTTCATAACCAGTACAATTTACTCATTAGACATTTCTGTTATGAGAAAAAAAATGCCTTGGACAAATCTGTAAAGGCAAATAATTAAACCTGAATTAGCTTTTAAAATGTTCCATCATTGTGCACAAGCATAAAGGGCTGTGCTAGTCTGTTAGTTTTAGAGAGCAGAACGTAATTCCCTTCACAGATCTAAGCTAGTTGTGATGTTAGGACTATCTTGCCTTTCAGATAACTCACCTGAATTTTTTTAAGCAAAAGCATGAAAAAAGGTTAATAAATGACCCGATTATGTCAGCACTTCTATCCCACAGTCCTCCCTCTCTGAGATCTCTCACCAAGCTTGGAAGGAATGTGGCTTGCACAAGAATGGCAAATTTTCAGCTGAGAAAGCTGAATAAATACAGTGCTTTTAAAACCAAAACATTGTTACCAAAAGGCCTGGCCCAATAAATCATCTTCAGTGCTCTGAAAAGGGCAAGGAACACAAATCCTGGCACCTATCTTGCTGTTTATTTGGAATAATCTTTTATTGATTGTGATCCGGTGGGAATGGCAGAGTGGTGCTGGAGAGCCACGTAACACCGACGGCACAGCCGGGCTGCGGCGGATTTGAAAAGGAACGACCACACGCATGTGATGTGCAACTCCAGGTCCATACAGCTACTGGGCAAACAGCAGAGCGCATACTCATCCTTACACATATTTAAACTTTGCTGAGGTATTTCTTTAATTACAGAAAAGCATCTTTAAGAACAATAGGAAAAAGAACTCAAAATATCAGTTATATTCTGCACATTTTTTTTTTTTTTTTCTCCTGGAGAATGAATTCAGTCACATTGAAAGGTCCATAATAGCTAAAGGAATAATCACATTTATTGGTATTGATAATGTAATATTCTTCCTTGGCTTTTTATTCCTTCAAAGCATTACAAAAAATGTAAGGCTGTGACTTTGTAAAACATAGTTTTGCCTCATTTTTGCCCACCAATTTTGTAAAATTACCTGAAATACTTCTGTCTTTTTCCTAGGGAAAGTATGACCTAATGCCACCTCTGTAGCACAGCGCTGGTGGCCGCACGGCCGCAGTACCTCGCCTGCCTCCACCATGAAAGGGGACAAGCCATCTCTTGTGCTAAAGTAAGACTGCTTTCATAAATGCCAGCTGCAGTCAAGCTTTTTTCACGCAACAAAATTAAGTATATTTTGTCTGTTTGAATTTTAACAGTATCTGATGATTTCTATCTGCAACTAACATTTATTTCTCTATACTGAAAATAGCTAGACTGTTGCACAAGGCAGACTTCTCACCCATACATACTTCAGGAACAGGAGGAATGTATACATCACATTGGAGTTATTCTAGGCAGGTATCATGTTTGAAGTGCAATTTTCTAATCCTTTTAAATACAATCAGCCTATCTTGACTGTGAAGCTCACGTTAGACGTAACTGTAGCCATTACGAAGTAGTTTCCATAAGTGGTTTTATTATTGGTTAGATTTTACAAATTCTGGTATTCAAACAGACTTTGACTTTAAACTTCTAAAACAACAAAGCAACCAATGAAAGACTTAGGACTATTCAAAGTAACAAACTCTTAGCATTTTTGCCCTGGTCATAAATATACAGAGAGAAAAAGAGAGAAGTGGACATGGAATTCAAAGTATGTAGATAAAACAGTGTATAAGGCACATGGCAGTCTTTGAAAATACAGAAGCTTTAGCCAACTTAAATTAATTGCTGTTTCCCTTGCTCAGTCCACAAAACTGTACAGTTACACAAATGTTGTGTTGCAATAGATCTTCCAAGTTATTCTTCAGTCCATACTCCGTAATACCAGAACACTACATTTCCTTCTGTTTTCTTAGGAGAGATCCTAATGGTGGTTAGTCAGTTGCTCAAAGCCTCTATTAAAATACACTTGGAATTTCAACTAAGGATAATTTCTTTTTTAAAGAAATTATTAAGAGTCATCAGAAAAGATTTGTAAGAGTTGTCTGTGAAGGACTTCGGGATTCATGAACCTCAAGACTTCCGGGCACTGACGTCAAGACAGATGTCACAGTAGGCATAGTAGGGTTAGTCAAGTCCGTTAAGGTAGTGGGAGTGCTGGATGGACTCATGGAGGCATTGGATATTTCTGATGCAGGACCTGATGGGGTCCCTGCTTGGAGTGTTGAATCTGAAGTCTTATCCACCCCTGTGTTTTCTTGACGTAAGAGGTTCCGTCTGAATTTGGCTCGAGCATTTTGAAACCAAACCTGAAATAGTTTAATATAACAGGGTAGCATTTAAAGAGCTGCAGTGTTTAGAAAAGCAAAAGCAAACTCACAAATTCATCAAAGCTTGAATGGGGAAAGATGCTTTTATGGTAACATGTAAGAAAAGTAGCCTCAGTCACGAAAAGTGTCCTCTGGATGCCTATGAAGACTTCCTCTTTCCCTCTTCTGCAGTTTTCTGTGTTAACAGTCTGCTTGGGACAGAAATGGGCTGAGGAGGGAGGAGGGGAGTCGTGTTAAGGCTGCATGTGAAGATGCTGATAGGTTTGGGGCCCCTGCAAATGCTCAACTTCTCTCACTCCCAGAAGAACTTCTCAGGATGAGACAGAAATCAAGCATCTGATGAATACAAACTAATGGGTTTGAGCACCTCACATCTCAAGTCTGCCTCCCCCGGCATGCAGCAGTGACCTGGCCTGCAGTGCCCTGCCTGCCCGCACTCTGGGAGCTCTCCTGGGAACTTTCTCACGCCTCAGCCTCAGCAGTGCTCTCGTTTTTTCTGCCTCTCTTTCTTACTCTTCTTTCTCAAATGCTTCAGCTCCTATGCCACGCTCATTTAAAATTCTTCCATCCTGGGATAATGATTGAAAAAGTGTCTTGAGTGGTATTAAATACTCACATTACATTAAAAAAATGTGATTTCAGAATAGGTGATATCCATATACAGCAAAATTGTTTCCAAGATTTCTACTTCCTGCATTATTTATTATCTAAGTATATGTAAAGGACAAAAATAGGACTTCAGCTTTTTCAATTAAATTGCAGCATTTAGGTCAAAGTTAATAATGCTCTCCATGCAGAATTTGTTTAAAGATATAATACTTTTCTGACATATTTGAAAATAGATATAATAAAATTTATTTCTGAAACTCACACAAAATCTAGGAACAGAATATTACGTGGATTAAATTTGAGAATGTCATTAAATACTCCATATTCAACTTGTCGATGCCATCCAATTCTACTGCTGCAACTAGCTGAAATTTCACAGTGCTTGTTTATCAGGATGCCTTCTGTCACTGCCACCTTCTTTACAATTGGCTCAGTGCTGATCCCACTGTTCTCACATTGACCAATTTAAGGAATAAGATCGAGTCTTTCAATTCCAGGTGTAATTAAATTCATCATCTCTGTGTCTGTCAAAGAAAGGAACTGAGGGAGTCAAAGTACCTGCTCAGCCTTATTCTATCAGATTTCTCCCCCGTGGTTCATGCAGGAAAAATAAGTGTGCAGAGCTCACGAGGCCGTGATGTTGTCACAACATCCTACACAGAAACTCTGACTTCTAACTCTGAGCCAGTCCAGCTCCTGCTGCAAGATCTGCTTTAAGCTAGGCTGCTAGCAGAGGAGTGATACACAACAAAGTTGCAGTCCTGTGAAATCTCCTCTTTCTCCTCTCATCTCGCCAGCTGCAGTTAGAATCGATGAAGATGTCTCAGACCATTTTTCCTCTGACTGGTTTGCTTCTCATCTATGGATGGTCCAGCCCCAAGTTTCCCCTATTATGCACTCCTGCTTTTTCTCAGGAAAGCCATCACCCCCAGCCAAGGGTCTGTAAGTGCACGCACTCTCTCTTGTATTTTCTCCCACCAGTGCCACAAGGAAATGATTCTCAGGCATTGGTTCTAGTGCT
The DNA here is from genome assembly GCF_987193195.1 of Phasianus colchicus. Taxonomy (NCBI): domain Eukaryota; kingdom Metazoa; phylum Chordata; class Aves; order Galliformes; family Phasianidae; genus Phasianus; species Phasianus colchicus. The sequence goes on along the minus strand of NC_143454.1, from coordinate 11,455,649 downwards.
GGCCATGAGAGCTGCGTTCATAACTTACACCCCCACAGGTCCTTGTTTCTGAAAGTTTAGTATTTCAAAGCAGTTTATGACGGTGCTCCCTTTGTTAAAACACTTAGTTTAAAGAGTAAATATTGGTTTTACAGACATCAAGAAAACAAAAACTTTCTCCCAGATCAGCACTGGCAAAAATACGTGTATTATTTTTTAAAACAGTCCGTTATAGCAGTGATGCTATTAAAGACCAGTGATGCGGTATGAAAACAATAAATGCAGTACTTTTGCCTGAAACATTCTCAGCCAGCATATTCCTCTCACATGGCTGCTCATTCAGAGCCCTGCAGGAAGGTGAAGTGGAAGTGCCACTGCACGGCTCTGAGCCAACCTCCTGTGCAGGGTGTGCAGGTGAACCAAATTACTTTGCTCTGGTCATTCAAGCTGTAAAGCCTCAATCACCAAGTAGGAATGGTAGAAATCAGCAATTTTATCACTTTGGGGATTGTTTTACCTTTCAATAAAAGACCATTTACATTTACCCCACAAATGAATTTATTTGGCTTTGATTTTTTTTAAATACCTTTCCAAAAAGGATCATGTGTATGAAGTTTAAATTTAAATTTAGAGAGTGCCACTGTTGATACATACCATGGTTACATCATAATTAAATCAGAAAAAATCACCAGTTCAGTTGTGTGTACACATACCTCTGCAAAATTTTACATGTGTTCATTGAAAATATACTTGTTTACATATGTAAAAGTCTAAAATATGAGTAAAATTTCCATTCCTACTCACAGATAATTTTCTTGTGTAAAGTATGCAAAATTGCAGAACAGCATTTTGTTCAGTCCAGCTGCTCCTTAACTTTCACAGGGCAAAAAACTCTACGGTATCATTTCTGATTCCTATTTGAAACGTAGTAAGAAAAGGAGCAAGATGGTTGGTGCTTCTGTATTCCCCTCTATCTTCCACTAAATGTGAAAACCTGAGCTCAGATGCCTCTCAACCACTAATGCTGCTCTCAGGAGCTGTGTATGTGAGGTGGTTCGTCCTCTCTTTAATAGTGTTAGCTCACATCAGGCACAGAAAATATTTCATATTCTTGCAAGCATTATAAAAAAAAAAAATAGATAATACGACCCTTTCTCCTTCTTCCTCACTGAGTTATTGTCAAGGTTTTTCGGCTAATGACTACAGAGCTCTCTAAATTTGTCTAATAAATATTTGTATTATTTCTGAAAAGGCATCTAAATATTTCTTAGCTGAAATTCTGACAATGGTGTGTTTTGTTGTAGAAATGAATAACAAAATAATTATTGTAACTGATATCCCAGTATGTTAAGATACAGAAGTATTTAGCAAAGGCTTCACATTGAAGAGCAGTGAAAGAACTGAGGTGTAAGAATGCAGTCCTGATTCTCTGCTGCTCTGCACTGTTACTCAGAGCCGTGCAAAGCAGCGTGTAGGAGCTGCCAAGGCAGGACTGCTGCCCCGTGCAGAATGGCAGCAGTGCTGCACCTGGAACAGCATTACATCGAAGTAAAGAAATAATAATCCAAACATACATAACTGAAAGAATTGTTCCAGAAGGACTTAACTCACATCAATTACACAATTAGGAATCTGGCCTACTGAAAAAATAAACAAAATCATTGAGAAGTATGTAGTGTTTTTCTGTCCAACTGTATCATTATAGGGCTGAGCTATTTCAAATCAAAGGGGAAAAATATGGATTAAAAACTCCCAGTGAAAAATAAAAGCAGCTGTGAGATCCATTGATGCTCCTACATTCTGGTGAGCAGAGCTGAATGCCTGTCGCTGGGCACGCGGCAGAGTGGTGCTGCAGTTAAAATGTTATGCTACTGCTTCAGAGATCTGCACAACTAGTTCAGCTCTTTGTCTCCATTCTCCAACTGTAAAATGGGAATAAAATATTATCTCCATAAGAAAGGAAAGTATTGATAATAAATATGCTAAGTGTTGTAAAGAATTCTGAATGAAGCCAAATAATCGTCTGAAATAATTTTGTAATGTCTCCATTGTTGCAATTGTTACATGCTGGTTGTACAAATAAAAGTGTAAAGGATGTGCCAGCACATAGCAGACTGTTCAGTCACTGCACACACATTCTGACTGTTCTGTCCCTATTATTAAGTGCACAATTGAGAGAGAACTGTAGGGTATTATGGGAACAAAGTCTCAGTAAGTTGTCTACAGTATGCTGACCTAAAGCAAACCTTCACCACAGAGGAGTGCAAGACTCATGCATGATTGAGAAAATTTTCATATCTGTTGACTACTGGAAAGTTAGCGAAGTGCAAATGTATGCAGTAACCTTCGGGAGGTCTTCATAGCAATGTTACTGGAGAGTGATTCCAAAAGGATAAGCAGCGTACAGGACACCACTGAAAAACAATGGTTCATGTTCCTAAACTGCTTCTGCCATGGGTAACTGCAGACTCCTGGGTAGAGAGGAGGTACACATAGCTATGGCCAGCAAATCCTATGTTCTTACGTCTACCTACTTCCACCTTCACTTTCTGAACTCACAAAAATAAAGATCAATTCCAAATGAGTAACATTTATGCCATTTACTTGGCTTACCATTAACTGGTCACTTTAATTATGAATGATAGCTCACAGCAATGCCTTGTGCTCCCTAGCTGCAGTTGCATTAAATTGCAAACATGAGGCTAAGTGAGAGTCAAAATAAATCAAATAGAGAGTAAAAGTATAAATAGGCTTACTGTAATTCTAATGTGGTTACTTTAGGAAAATAGTCTGCATTACAGGGCCATTGAAGGAAACATAATTCTCGAAGCAGTATGTTACATTTCCCTGCCATTCTGCTTCTGGATTTGGCTAGCTGATGACTGATTGTATACAATGGCAAGACAGAAGTCAGGTCTTCCAAGTTCTAATATTGCAGATCATTAAGAAGATGGACAAACTCCATTCTGATTTACAGATAAACCACCTTCATTACATGTTATATGGCACTGCCTTTACATTAAGGCTCTACATCCATTTCCTAAAACATGAGGAACTCTATGTGTGTTTAGAAATCCCACTGGTTTCAGAACCAGAGAATTTGTTTTTCACTTCATCTGCTACCTTATGCTTTCTATTAAAATACATTCTTCTAATGGTATATGAAGTCATTGTCCTTCATCTGCTGAACTGAAATCTGAACACACAGAAAATAAAAGAGCTTACAGATACACCTAGAAACAACACAGGGAAAACAGAAAATTTCTCACTACTGGAATGTGTGCGCATACATTTGGGAGCCTCTAATATGTAAGACAGACTAATACTAATGATGCTTGTTTGGATCAATAGTGTCAGTGAATTACTTTGTGTTCAATAAATGACACAGATAGAATGCCAACCTTTCTGGCACAGAAGAATTAACAAGTGACACTATCTCAGTAACCAACATCATGAAGAGTTTTCCCCAGCAAGGAGCAACTTTGAAACTTGTACAGGTAAACTTCAGTGTTTGAAAAATTACCTCCATAGCTTCACAAGACCATATTATTTACTCTCAAAGGTTAGAAATAAACCAACTGGGCTCAAAGATTCCAAAATATTTTTTTATAAATATTTTTTTCATGGCCCAAATTAATTTTCAAATGCAAACAGCAACAGAGTATATAAAGTAGAGAATGCTCCTAGCAGACAGGAAAACTCAAGCGATACAAGACAAGGTATCAACTCTGAGTCATTTTCTTGAAGTGCCTCCAACAGATCATCCTCTGTGTGCAGTCCTCACCACCAACTATTACCTTGCAACTCTCTTCATCTAAAGGCACCCAGAGATAAAGGAGTATTTAACTGTGGAAGTAAAAGAAGTGAAACACTAATTACCAAAACCATAAAAAAAAAAAGTCAGTGAAATTGTCAGAGATTGGCACAAAAAAAAAAAAAAAAAGCACACCTTAAAACAGAAAGTTGAAATGTATTTAATATGGAAACATAAGGAAACAGAAGCAGTCAAGAAACTGAAATAGAGACTGAATGGACACATGGAGTTCAGTTTCAGAGATGAGGAAATATAAATAAGAAGGACAGAACAGATAAAATGTCTTAAAAAAGAGTTGGAAGGACAGACCTATGAGGTGAAATAAAAGGAGAGATGGAAGTCAAATGGTGGTGCAGGTTGAGGAAAGAAAACAGAAAGATGACCAAGACAGAGGTGTTTTCCAGACACAGAAGTGATTTCTTCACACACTACGTGAAATTTCTGAGATAATTCAGGTGTGAATACACTGTAACAGACAGCAGATATTACTGACGTGTGCAAACTGATGATGAAATGAAGAAATTTCAAAATAATGATAGCCAAATGCTGAAAATCCTTTCCCCCACATGCGTGGATAAAGGAGAGCCGCTATAAGAGACACTATGACAAGTGCCAGGACGTGCACCAGTAATGAAGGAGGAATCCGTTCCACCACCGCAAATCAGCTTCATAAAAACAAACAAAATCCATTTCTGGAGGATCTAGCCAAGAAAATGAATTACACACAGTCTTTTATTAGCAGTTTTTATTAGGAAGCCTACAAACCTTTAGGTATTAACTCTGTAAGACCCACAGTCTCTCCAGTAAAGCCAGGTTTTTCTATATTTTTGTCCACTGCCCTCCATTTGGCTGTGAGCGTGCAAGAGCTATCCACAGTGCTTCCCCAGGAGTCCATCTCTGAGCTCTAGCTTTCTCTACGAGGCCCCCAAACTTTATTTTTCTATTATTAAGATCAATTTAAAGATTTCAGTTCTGGATCCTGGAGCATCACACTCCTATATGCCTAAATTTATCTCTAGTTACAGTTATTGAATAAGTGCTCATTAAAATTAACTTACTGAATCAGAACTATAAATTAAAATGGAACTGAGCCAACTGATATTCTTACCTTTCCTTCCCATAATAACTCAAACAGAGCATGCACCCTCCCTCCTACTTAATAAAGTACTTTCAAAACAGTCTTCTTTCATTCTAAGCTCTATACTATGACAAAACAAAATGTATCTTTGCAAAATTAAATATGTCCTCTTGCATTTTGACAGAAAAGAGATCTTCCCTGTCCAGATAAAATAGATGCAAATGCCTGATTACTTTCTTATAAAGACAACTGCTCGCATTAATTTCTAAATTAAAACCTATTTACATTAACTGAAAGAATTTACTTTTTCTTGCAGCAGATCAGAAGTCAAACCATGCACCAGAATTAACTAACTTCAAGAAAACAAGCAGACTCCAAAGCTTCTCAACTGTCATTAAAAATTAAGACACAAGCGATCTGCTTTTGGGAAGCTGAAATTAAACAACTTTTCTCATACTTTCCAGAGTTAAACTGAATTCTCCCAGGAGGTATGAATGACTATGAAAAGCTTGAAGATAAGCAAAATCCACAGCATTCCAAACATAAAATCGATATTTTATTTACTTTTCAAGACAAAAGACTGCTCTTCTTACCTGAAGAACTCTTTTGGTCAGGCCAGTTTTCTGAGCTAGCTGTTTCAAGTCCTTGGCATCAGGATTGTGGTTAATAGCAAAGTATGACTTCATTGTCCGCAACTGGTGGTGTTTGAATGATGTCCTCATACGCTTTGTTTTTTGATTGCTGGGGTATTGCTGGTCTCTATCCAGGTGGTCACCATCGTTTTCATTGCAGCTTAAAGCTTAAGGCAACAAGAGGAAAAGGCGTGGAAATCTATTGCTCCGTGACCAACATTGTTTGCAGTTCATCTGAGTGCAGCAATTAAAATAACATACCATGGCATGTATTGTACTGGTACAAACCCTACTTGCCTTCCCCTCCATTTCTGCATCTTCTATGTTTCTCTTACAATAACCAGTCTGCAAGGACCCTCACCTGCCTCTTTATGGCTTTTAAAATGTCAAGTCTGTTTCCTTTTTTCTTTCCTCCATTTCCACACAGCCTTTCCTCCACTTTCTGTTTGTAGGACAGTAGCTGTCCTCAACTCTGTAAAGTGTTTTAATGTACTTTGTATCACTATAAATTGCATTGTAATGTACAAAGAAAGCTGCACAATAGAGTCCACTTAAACCTCGATGGAACAGACCAGTTAAAATTATAATTATTTCCTCCATCAAACTAAACCCTATAGAGTACAAGAGAGACCATTAAATGAAACACTATAAAAGAAATAAAGTTTGTAGGTACCAGACAGCAAATTATAATTTGACTAGCTCGAGAAATAAAGCTGTTAATACAATATATCAGCAGCTCACCAAATTTAAAATTTAAAAAAAAAAAAAAGTTTTTTTTATTACTAATATTTCGCTCTTTAAGTATTTGAAAGTAATAGTTTGAATGATTGATTCTATTAAAATCTTTTAAATCACTGAATGGGAATGACTGATACATTTGCATAAATTAAGGTCTGCAAGAGACCTCTGTGACCAAGGAACACTGCAATAATTATCCAATTGTATTACATGTTGAACGCCAAGCAAAACAGTCTCACAGACCAAAAGTCAATCTTGATTTATATGTGCATACAGCAAGTCATAGAAAAACTCTGGAAAAAAACCATTAAGCACCAAGCTTAGATTCACTAAAACAAATCATGGATCTATCTAAAAATTAGCTCTGTCAAGCTGTCATTAATTTACTTTTTCTGCACCAATATCTGCAACTCTCTTTTAATTTCCTATAAGTTTTATGTTAAAAGTAATGACACCTCACTACTGTCTGTTCTGTGTTGCATGCAAAAAAACCCCTCTCAAACACATTTTAAAATGTGAATTACTGTTGAAGCTCTTAAGCAGATAAACAGTTTTTTTTCAGTTATCCATTACAGCTTGTTCGCTACAACTGAGTACATCTCGTGGACACGCATATAGTTGTAGTCTAATTTAACTTCATACTATTTATCAGTTTTTCAGCCCTGCTGAATACATTTGATTTGTGAAAGGCGTGCATTAAAAACGCTTTTTAAAAACCTATATTAAATGTGTGTACTTATAAGAAAAACATGCAAAGAGATACAATGGAAAGCAGTTCAGCAGCATGCACTGTAGCTGCTTTGTGAACTTCAGCTTTTCAAAAACTTCTTACAAGCTATGGTGCAGTACAGACGAGGCCTGCGAGAGCTCAGTGCTACGACATCTCTGTGCTTCTGTACTGCTACAATTAAAAAAAAAAGACAAAAATTGTGCTGTACATGTAAATGTGTGTGTACGTACATCTGTATAAACCCTTTGCAGTTACCTTATGCCAAATTCCTAGTAATAAGAAGCATTTATGCTTCTTGCCATGTATGGAAGGACTGGAGCACCTGAACTTAGAAGGTATAAGGCACACAAAAGGAGATTGTAAAATCGTAGTATCCATGGAGCTGGACAGAGTGCAGCAAGATCTGTCTTTCGGTTGAAGAACTGAGATCCAAGGTGCAAAGCTGCAGTGATCCCACAAGCCCCAGACTCCTTCACAGCTAGGTTCTTCCTCTGAAGAATACTGTGAAGAACAACTGAAACTATGTTGCTTATACCAAATGGTATTATGGAAATGTAGAACAACATGGTATTTGGTTTTAAACATACAGAATTTCATATATTAGGAATAGAAAAGATCTCTGTGCTCTCTTAAACACTTTCAAATTCCAGAAATAACAAGGCCAAGAGCTAGGAGAAAATGCACCAAAATATCTGTCTGGAAGACTGAGATCTGTTCATGTAGATACGCAACAAAGCAAGTCCTACGGCTGCTAGTAGTTGGATTTTAACCTCTTCTGTAAAGAATGAGATACAATCAGGACCCAAGAAAATAGACTTGATTCTAAATGCTCCCAGAAGGGAATGAGGGTATCAGCTTTTCATCAAGCCCTTATTTGATAATGAGCAATTTGCTCTATGAATTTCTCATAATTCTAAAAAAAAAAATAATGCTACAATAGCAGTAAATATGCACCACTCTTGTCCTTTGCTGGGAAGAAAGTCACAAAGCAGATTTTGAAGTGCGTGAGAGTGTCAGCTGCTCCTCACCAGGCACCACCCAGCTTGACATTAGTACCAATCTCACATGTGGTTGTGGTACTTGGCACCATCTCTCCAAAATGTTGTTCTATTAGATCTGATCCGATGTACATCTCTTGCATCAACATGCCACGTCTATGGGCATGGCAGGTGTGGAGGTACAGAAGCACATGGAGGTTTGCGGAGTGGAATTTCTGCAGAAGATGCCACAATGTCAGACACCACACAGGCTCCTCCTGCAGCCCACTGCTTTTCGGGCACGTGCTCCCTGTTTCTTCGTGGCATCCCAGTGTGTCTCCCAAAGGAACTGCTCAACCACCCATGCTTACAATTCCCATTCGATTGCAGTACCTAGGACTCATACTTGGAATTTCAGAAATACAACTGGCAAAATTCAGGTCAAATTGAAAAGTTTTAAATTAACCATTTCATTTCTGCTTTGTGATAAAACAAATTCTGAAGTGGTGCCAAGTATCTTTTAGATCCCAGACCATTTGTTTCTAGGGCCTTTCTGCCCCCCTGCCCCCAATAGTCCCACACCATTGCCCTCCCATTCCCCTGCTGCTCTCAGCTTACAGCCTCACCACAGCATTGTGACATAGATGTCCTGTTGGCCACAGAAAGTGAAGTCCACTGAGAGCATCACTAGAAATTGGGTCCTGCTCTCTAAGTTCAATATTGGTGATCAAAATATCCTCTACAGAATTATGTGCACAACTGTCTCTAAAACCAACAATGTGAGAACAAAGAGGGATGCACTGTTATCCTTATAGTACATACTGTTTGAAGAAAACTCAGGAGCACTGCTTCACACTCCAATCACCAGATCGTGCGTGCTGGGAGTCAGAGCAAAGCACGTGCTTTGCTAGCAGGTAGATAAGTTATGGAACGTGAAGAAGATGGGAAAGACGAATTTCGTTGGGAGGAACTTCTCTTCTTAGTAGTTTGTTTGACATGTCAAGTTACCCAAAAAGAAAGCAAATGAATCCTGATGCTGAAAGAATGATGAAACAAGAGGCACATTAGGAGCACGCATCAGCTCGCCATTCTCATGGCTCTGGAACACGCACCCTTCCCTTCTGCAAGAGACCTCTGCCTGGAGACAGAACTTGGGTTAAGGAGATGGGGCAGGGCTGCGGCCCCGTTTGTTGCTGAGTAGGAGCACTGGAAGGACTCTGTGGAGAAAGAGCGGGGTTGGAAGCAGCCTTTCTCCCCAGTGGCAGGAGGGGACACTCAGTCACCGGATCCCTCATCACAGCCAGGATTAAAATTTAACTCGGCTCCCGTAAGGAAGCCGTGGTGTGCGGAGCACGCGAGGTTTCCCCCCCGCCGCTGGGGCGCCCTGCGACACCCGGGAGAAGCAGCGGGCAGGGCCGCAGAGCGAGGGGCACGGAACGGCGGCTCTGCCACGGCACCCCGACAGCGGCCCGGCCCCGCGACGCCTCTAGGGGGAGAGAGCGGCCCGGGCCGGGAGCGGACAAAGGGCGGGGGCCGGCCGGGCCGGGTGCTGCGGGAGGAGCCGTCCGCGTAGGGCTTTTCCCCTCAATTAAGCCAATTGAATGGCGCTGAATGGCCGATGCGAGCGCGCCGTCGGTCCCTGCGCTCCGCGATTAACCCGGCCGGCCGCGGATCCGCACTGCCCGCAGGGGCCGGAGCGGGCGGAGGCCGCACGGGGAGCCCACGGGACGGCGCCCGGCACACGGCAGCTCCGGGCCGGCAGTGCCCCCCGGAGAGCGGCTGCTTGTGCCCGGGGTGAGCCGTCGGAGCGCGAGGGGAAAAAAAGGAGGAGGGAAAGGACGGAACTCTCATTTTTCCTTAGGAAATTGCTGTGAAACGTCCCTTATTTTAGCTGTGGCTTCTGTTTGCTCGTTCTGCACCGTACCCGCGGGAACGCTTATTTTGAGCTTTCGGTCCCGAGGGACGTGAGGAGAGAAAAGAGAGGTTAGCTCCCCGAAACTTTCCGGGTTTTTTCGAATTCTGTCGAGAGAAAACTTTCTGCAAAGGCGCCTGCAGGGCGGCAGTCCGCAAAGCCCCGCGCTGCCACAAGGAGCGGCCCGGCCCCGCAACGCCCCGCAGCACGCAGCTGGAGATGGAAGGAAATGTTTCTCGACACCTTTGCTGTTTGCACAGATCACGGGTATTTTATCAGCTCGTGCCGCCCCCAGCCTCTACATCTATCACGTTAAGAGATATTTTACTGTCTTCATATTAAAGACAGACCAGATAGATATGAATAAAATATAGCAAGCTGTGGGAGGTTTGGGGCCTAATTCACAAAGGGAGCGTTCAGAATTCTTTACAGGTGCGTCTGTGTTCAGCAAGCTTTCAGCCATTGATTTACTGACCTAAAAAAAAAAAAAAAAAAAAAAGCAACCAAAAAACATCAAAATCCAACCCAACAAGTGAAAAAAGGAATGATGATCACAGAACACACTTTGGGGGGGGGGGGGGGGAGGGGGGAGGAGGAAAGAGGGGGAGGGAAAAAAAAAAAAAAACACGAAATCTTTTTGAAGTTTCGGCATCCTTCTAAGCCATTTTCCACTTGTCAGGCTCCATCCACATCCAGAACTCATCGTTCCCGTGCAAACAGCGTTTCGTTTAAGTAGAAAAAAAGAGGCAGCGAGCCAGACCAATTCACGTCGCAGATGAATGTTTGCTGCTATTTACGAAATAATTCCCATCTCAATTCCGGCTGTATTTACGGGTCCCCCTTTTCCCACCACCTCTGGGTGTAGATTTATTTACACAAAGTATTCTACACAAATTAACAGCAACAAACACTCTCGAAGGACAGTATTGTTCGTTCCTAGTGCAATTCTCAGAAGGGAAGGAGAAGGTCCATTAAAGATAACTCGAGAGAAACCATCACGCACTTTTCAACGGCCTCCTTTAAAAGACACAAAATAGAAGGCTTTGCAATAATTTCCTGCTTTGTGAAATTTTAAACCAACAGAACACCCGCTCTGATTTCCAAGCTCAATGGCACTTATTACCATATAAATTAATTGATTATTGGTTTAGTAAGCAGTTAAGTAGATAAATAGCTTCAGCAGAGAAGCTGAAGATTCCTCGAAGACCTGTTAAGCTTCAGTTACGGGGTCTAACCCAAAATTAGAAAAGCAAAACGGGAGGGCAATTATTTTTGAACGATTTGTTAAGGTACAATTAAGGACGGTTCCTTCGGGAGGTCAGGCAGCGGCAGGGCTTTCTGAGGCTGCTCCCAGCCGGGACAGATGCCGCCGGTTCGGTTACAGGTCCTTGGAAACTGAACATCTGCCCTGCACAGGGAGACAGCGGAACGGCAATTACAGTCGAATCCCTCCGAAAAGGAAACATTTCTAAACGGGCAGGAGGCACATTTTCTGAACGTTTGAAAGCGCGCAGTTGCACACACCTTCCACCACTGGGACACCTACGGATTTTTGTACGAATTTCCAGATTATTCAGCTATCGGTCAAACCCACGATAGGTGGCAATTTTGTTCTTGAGGCGTACTTGGCACTCGGAGACGGTCCTTCTCTCCTTGCTATTTTCAGCACAAACCATCGGCTCTGGCTCCCCGTTCCCCACACGTTCTCCCTCCCTGCCCGCTGCCCGGCCCGGATGCTCCCCCCTCCCCCCCATCTGGCGCCACCTCGGGGAGGCAAAACGCGACGGAGCCCTACGGGACGAATCTGAGCCCCGCAGATTGAAAAGAAAACGCGCTTGAAACAACGGGAAACATCGCAAACAGTACGGAAATGGCACAACGAAACGGACGCACGAGTTTCATCCCCGGGGCCTAACGGGACAGCTTATGGGTGCTCAGGTCTGAAGGAAACCCCACCTCCGCCTTGAGTTCGAACCGCACCGAGATCTAAACGTTTTCTACCGTCCAAAAACTTTTCCCTTTGCACACAAGGAGCAGCGCCGGCGACCGCGGCCGTTCTGGCGAGGGAAGGAGAGAGGCAGGAATCTGACCGAATTCCTTTACCTACAGAATTACAGTGCTGTTATAGTGGGGAAGTTAAACGAGGAAGGACATCAGAAAGTTGGCAGCTGAGCACACAGAGCCTGAGACACGGAGTTCCTGCGCAGTCCGCAGGCTTGTGGCTGTCTCCAGGTTTGCCCACTTTCTTCTTACTGCTGGTCTCAGTTAAGAGGAAGGGGCTGCGACCCGGGGCAGCGAATGGAGATGCTGTGAGTTTCCTGACTCCTCTGAATCACCTCTGATGCACACAAATCCTGGCACCGCAGGAGCAGACTCGAGGCTGCGGCAGCACCTGCTTCCTGCAGCCCCTGCAGGCTCCGCGGGCACCGCAGCCCAACCTGCCGGGAAACAGCCGCCCCTGTGCCTCCTCTCTCTCTCCTTTTCCTTCCAAAACTCCGAGGCGCAAGAGCTCAGAAGGACAGAATCATTCACTCGTCAGCAGCCTTTGAGGGTTTAGCTACTAAAGAAAATTCACAGCTCTCTGAAGTGCTAACTTACAATCTCTGGTTTCCAGATTTTATTTCAGGCTACAGCCCCCCCCTTCTCCCCCTCCTTAACCAGATGACCTTGCTTCAAAACATTTTATTTCCAGCTGAAGTGAAAAATGCTAACATATTAGCTTCTGTAATTGCAGTTTGACAGCACTTGATCTCAATAATTATGCTGCAGCTAAACTATTATTAACGGTTTAAGCTAAAATAAACGGAAATCCCCCTTTGGAAGTGAACAGAAACAAACCGTTTGAATTGTTGTTGGGGGAAGATGGGGTCTCTTACCTGCATTGTAGGCTGCCAGATCTGCCCCAGGCCCTGGGCTCTTCCTTTTCCTGGGTCTCCCCTTCTGGACAGTCCCCACGCCGTTATAATAAGGCAGTCCCAAAGTATTGGCAGAGCCCGCACCCAACGCTGGGCCCTTCCCAGCGGCTACATCCGAGTGATTGAAATGCACCTGGTACTCCCCCTGGATGAGAGTCTCGAAATGGAGGCGGCAATACACCAGATTGTCCTTCATGCCGAAGTGGTCGCCGGTGGTCAGCATCTTGTTGCAAGTGGTGCAAGTGAAGCAATTTAAGTGATATACCAAATCCCTGGCCCTCATGACCATTTCAGAGGCAGAAATCCCCAGGTGACATCTCGCACATCTCTGCACCGAAAATCTCCTGCAAAACAGAACGGCCAGAGGAGGCGGTGAGAGGTGCATCCCGCTCTTCGTCGGGTCTGCTCGGAAGACGACAGAAGAGGGGCCGCGGGCCGGGGCCGCACAGAGCCGGCACCGCGCAGAGCCGCCAGCGGCCTCGGGGCCGCTTCCCACCGGCATCGCGGCGGCCGGACGCCAGGGAGAGCTGCCCACAGCCCCGCGAACCGTCCCGGCGGTGGGCCTGCAACCGGCCGGGCGGACAGCGTGCCCGAGCTCTCGGCCCCTCGCGGTGACACGCGTGGGGTCGGCGAGCCCTCCAGGTACGGCTCTGCTCCCTGCCCCGCGCGCAGCCGGGGAGAGCCGCGTCCCTTCCCGCGCCATCCCGCCCCGCCGGCGCTTCGGGAGCTGCCCGCCCCCGGGGTCCCGCGCCCTTCGACCCCTGCGCAGCCCCCAGGACCAGACGTGAGAAGTCTGAGCGGGTCCCCCCGCGCCGGGACGGGCTGTACCTGTAGTAATCCTCCTTGCAGTAAATGCTGCCGTCCTTGCTGAAGCAGGTGAGCTCGGACTCCAAGTTGAGTTTACATTCACAGCACTTCAGGCAGCGCATGTGCCACTGTTTGTCCACAGCCAGGAGGTAATAACGGTCGGAGATTTTCCCCCCGCAGCCGGCGCACAGGGCAGCCCGGTCACTGCTGATGGAAGGCATGGTCTGCTGGGGGAAAACAATTTCGGACCGTTAGCGAGAGGGAGAAGCTCGGGCGCTGCTGCGCTCCCCCGTTCCTGCACGACCGCGTGTCTCACCGCTGCAGCGCAGAGCGCGCCGTGGGGCTCCGTCCGGTCCGGCCCCGCGGCTCCCCGGGGGCAGACACTGCCCGGCCCTGCGGGAGGGGGAAACGCAGCAAGAAAAAACCTGGGAGTCGTCTGGATGAGACCCAGGGCTTCTTTCTTTCTTTCTTTCTCCTTTTTTTTTTTTTTTTCTTGGTTCCTTTTATGAATTTGCCAATCCCAGGAACAAGAAAAGATGCTCCTCACCAGCCAGGTGCAACAATTAGAACAGGGAAAATCGCAGACAGTTCATTTTAAATTTGCTTATTATGGATACACGGAGAGTATCTGCATAGTTAATGCTCCGTGAGTGCGTATATGTGGAGCGTGTCCGCGTGTGTATTTTCCTAGCAATAAAACTCCAAGTGAATTACGATCAACCCCCCAGCAGCCACAGTGGCACAGACGCAGCTCCCTGCAAGCTGCTTCCAAACAAATGCACCTAAAGCTGCAGTGACCCAAAGCACCGGAGGGATCGGCAAAAAAAAACTGTGAAGACAAACGTTACTAAATCTGAGGTGCAGAATGTTTTATCGGGAAAACGAAATAGTGAGAAATAAAGTGGGAAGAAACAACAGAGTGCTTTAGATTATACTGGGATAAACTTGGAAGCAATAAAACTAAATGTAACCCCTATATAATTTAATAGTTCAGTGTCAAATCGCAATCCAATCGAAACCCCCTGGAAAAAAAAAAAAAAAAAGAAAAACAAATACATACATATTCTGTCAACTCCTACCAAGAGAAAAAAAAAAAAAAAAAGCAAAAAATATCGGAAACCGTTTAAGTGCTCTCATGTGTTTTGCCCCGCACCCTAAAACAGAGTTGGAAACGAGAGGTGCAGAGCAGAGCAGTATTTACGGCAGGTCTGGCAACGCACTGCTGTCCACTTCATTCTAAACTTACTGTTATCATGGCACTCTGCTCAAAACCACACTGCAGACTTGTCCTTGTGCAAGACAACTCCAAACACTTCTTTTCCCCCCAAACACGCAGTTTGTTTTGATTCGGGAAGGGGGGAATCTATTTGTTTACTTTTACCTCCTCTAGAGCCTGAAGTCCTGTGCAAAGCGAGAAGAGAGAATGCAGCTAACGGGGAGACCCAAAAGAAATGGAGCTATTTGTCCAGCACATGCGAGACCGACTGCATCCACCCAGCAATTCCAGAGATCACAAAACCCCATCACTGTGAGCACCACTGTTTGCCGTACAGCATTTCCACTATCAGAAGCGCATGTAAACACAACGATGGCACTACGATAGCTACGAGTCTACTGATGCCTAATTTCTTTAAGGCATGAAGTGAACTCTGATTGGGGATCGTTTTACACAAGAAGTAGTTTCTTATAAATCAACTTCAAACGAAACACAACTTTTCTGCTTTGCTTAGCCAGTAACAAAAATATTCTGATGCCCAGAATTGGTATTTAAGAATCCAGTATTCTATCCCACTATTACTACATCCATATGTGAATACAAATAAATTATATCAATAGATAAAATATCACGCCACAATATTTATTCCAGCAAAGAAAACTTGATATTGTTTAATTATATGCAGAAATATTAACTTAAAAAAAACAACAGCAACAAAAAAAGAAAACCCAAACCCTTCAGAAATCATGCTATTGTACAAAGGCTGCTCTAGCCCATATTTTCGGATTAAATAATCTCACTGTCACTTTTAAGTACATTTCTACATAACATTGAGAAGTAACACATTGATGAAGTCTCTTAAAAGCCATGATTGGACACCCTCCTTGCACATTACCTTACAAGACAGTTACTAAAATATGGAATAATTTCACTCCAGAATTTTCTTTTCTTAAAAAAAAAAAAGTATACGATAAATATTGACTCAGTTAAATTAATATTCTTATAAAATTTCTTCCACTTTGCTGCTTAATTCTGGCTCGAAGGATGCATCCTTTTATCATCTAAAAGCACTGCCCACCAGCAGATATAAGATAAGATGGGGTAAAGTTACAAAGACTTGCATCCATTTCCCTGAAACTCGTCTTCCAGATCCGTTCACCAAGTTCAGAAATCCAGTGCTCATGGATCTTCCTACTATGAGAAATTATGATTTAAAGACGGTTGAAGTTTGGGGATTTTGTTTTGCTTATTTGTTTGTTTGCTTTTGTTTGGGCTTTTCTATGCTACAATGTCTACTTCAGTGTAGATATCTCACCTGAAAAACAACACCGAATTGGATTCTCTGGTATTTATTTCCATTCTGCAGACAAAAATTTTGCTGTGCCCAAACGTTATCTGTACAAAAGCATACTTTGCCTCTCCCTAAAAACTTCTGAAGGCCGGACTTGCTGGGGGAAGGGAAGGCGTGCTTGGACGCTACCAAAAGGCTGCTCCAGCTTTCTGTTTCTTGCAAGAGCAGCACCGTTTGTTCCACCCAAGTGTTACTATTACTATGCATGTTATTAATAATTAACAGTTTCATGCCTTTCCCCATGGTTTTACTCAATCTTTTGGAGTGCCTTCATGCTTAAATTTCTTCCGATTTAGTATTTTGCATACGTTTCCCCCCGATCTGTTATTTTAAAGGAAAAGCTGTATTTTTGAAGGGTTCGTTACGTTTAGGGAGTTGAACGACTCTCCCATTCCTTTGCCTCCTACCGTTTCGGTCTCTCCCCTGTCTATAGCCGAGCTGATGGCCGGTGCTTCGCTTTTGGTTCTCCGATCCATCTCGTCGATGACCCCGTGCATCTCCGAGCCGGACAGGCTGTGGAAAAGCATCGCTGAGGAAGACGAGGAGGAGGCCCCGAGTTGCTGCTGCCGCTGACAGTTGTCGGGGTCCCTGCAGGAGCCCAGAACTTGCATTAAGCGGAGCCCTCCCCCATGCATCTAGCACGGCCGCCCCGTCTTTCCTCGGGCTCCGGGCTCTCCACCCGGCGGAGATCTCCGGAGCGGGGCGCAGGCTCTGATCCGAGGTTTCAAGGGGACGGGGTGCAAAGCAGGCGAGCGGAGGGGACGAGGGAGAGGGGCCGAGAGGCGCTGCGCGCTCCGGGACGCCGAGCTAGGCTGCTGCGCGGCCCCGGCGCATCCCTCCGGGAGGCTTCTTCAGCGCAGGGCTCATCGCCCCAGGTGCAGTCCCAGGCTTTACGCTCTGGCCCAGCTGGCAGGAGGCTGGGCAGGCTTACGATCGGGAGGAATTAATAAATAAGATAAATATATATTAAAAAAAAATACACCATCTTCGGTGAGAAATAAAAAGAGTAACGACCAGCCCCTACATCGTACTGTGCGAAATTTAGAAAGCGAGGGAGAGGGAGTGCGGCAGGCGGAGAGCAGGAGCAGGCTGATGCTGCAAGGATGGGGCGGGTGCCCACCGTACGCACTCACAGTCCAGAGGGCTGGCAGCGGCAGCAGCTCAGGGGCAAAGTTTGCTCCTTCCCCCGCTCCTCCCCCAGCCTGCTGGAGCTCATTGGGAAAAGAAAAAGCCAAGGGGAAGGAGGAAGAGTTGGATGGGCACCAGATGGGACGGGCACTCCGCGGCCCCCCTCTCTCCTTAAAGCGGCGCGGCCCTCGGGCCCAGGAGGCTGCTGGCGGGGCACTGCTGGCGGGGGGCGGCCGCGCCGCACCGCGGGGGAGCTCAGCACAGCAGAAGCGGCGGCGGCGGCGGTAGCAGAAGCGGCGGCGGCGGTGGCAGCAGAGCCGGAGCCGCCGCCCGCCGCGGTGCCTGCGAGCGGCGCGTCTGCAGCTCGGGCGCCGCGCGAGGCTCCGCGCCTTTTCTACAGCCCCTCTGACATCATGTCCTGCCCCGCCGCCATTGGCTGCCGCCGCGCCCGGGCCCGCCGGCATGTGCTCGGGGCTGGGAGGCGCGCAGGGGCCGCGGCCCTACTCGGCCCTTCTCGGCCCCGCCGCCCCGGTCCCGGCCGCTCCGCTCCCCGTCCGGCGTACACGGCGGTTCGCGTCCCGCGTTGGCGGCGCTCTGGGGGCTGCCGAGGTTGTTAGCCCTCCGAGTCGGAGGCACCGAACCCACTGACAGCACGCCAAGCGCCTCCAACGAGGCCCTTCCCGAGCAACATCCGCCGTGAGAACATTGCCGGCTGTGCCGCTCCTGGCCGCGAAGCCTTGCCCCGGTGGCGGCTTCTGCTCCTCCGCCCGAGCCGGCTGCGGGAGCGCTGGGCCAGAAAGGCCTGCCCTGAACTTCAGGAGAAGCTTCAGGAAACCTCCGGAAAAGACGAGGAGTGCAAAATGGGAAAGTGCTCCTCATGTCTTAATATGTACCCAGAAGGTGGATACGAAGGGTGGAGTAATTAGTGTTAAAGATGTCAATATCACAGTTAGGATTATATTAGAAAGGTAGAGCAATGGAAAGTAAACCTGAACGTACACCCGAGATGATGAGACCTGCTGCTTTGTCCATGCCTGCAAATGATTACATCACTGAGTGCATCAGAATTACGGGTCTGAAACAGGGATGTACCTCTTCCAGGTGGGGTAAAGGTATCGCTGTCTTTGCTACAGTTGGAATGACTTCATTTAGATTCAGATCTGGCTAGGTTTATGTGTTCTGTTCTTATAATAATCAAGGCTTTTTACCATCTTTCTGTTGAATTGCTCTGAGCGTGTCACAGAGGAGTACAGAGTCTCTTGTAGAGATGCGTATGAAGTAGCCACCAGACTGCACTGGAAACCGTTCAGAACACAAGCTAGTTTGTCATCCATGGGAACTAGTCAAAGACTGTCCTAAAACCACATCTTGAAGACAGCAGATGCTCATGTTTTAGTTCAGATTAGAATTCTACAAAGAATTACTAGAACTGTATGATGCTTATGTCAATAAAGTAATTTATCCCTTCCTTAAATTACAAGACATTTCAAACACCGTCTCAAGTGGGAGGTTTGCCTCCAGTAATGCTGAGGTGGAATACTGCTCACTTGACACCATGGACACCGTAACTTGCTGTGGAACAGCAGCAGTGCAGTTCAGTGCTGTGTCATGTAACTGATAATAAAGGTTTTGGAAGTGGGAAAGGTCATGGATTTGTACACTCCATCTGACAATACTGATTATCTAAAAGATTTTATTTATTTATTGAATTAAAATATGATATTTTATGTAACTGTACTGCCTAAGTGGCTGGAACCATTAAAACCAGTAGCATGTCAGGCAGGTATGCCGTGACTTCCAATCACAGGCCATATCTGATTACCTTCTAAATGGATATACAAACACATGAAGACATCCAACCCTTGCTACCAAAACACAAGGAGAGTAGCAGAATGTAAACACAAAGCTGCTAATGTACACACTGACACATGAATGACATTTACATTGTTCAGAATAAAATCCAGGGTATTCTTGAATAATGAGCAACAGAAAAATTGCTACAGCAAAATAATCTCTACAATCAACTGCAGATTCATTTGAAGTGAGAGGTTTTTTTCATTAAAAAAATGGTGCAGCTAATAATAAAGTCTTTTAACCTGTATTTTGTTATAGGTGACAGGTGAACAAATCACAGGTCTTGAGTTTCTCTACCCTGCCTCTCTTGGTAACGTCATCTCCAGTACCATCTGCTACCTACCAGACAAACAGACCAACCACATAATGAGGTACCAGCTTCCACCCAGCTACCGTGACTAAATCAGAACAAAAGACTCAACGCCTCCTTCAACAAAGGAACACAAGTCTAAGCTGTCTTTGCTAATTGCTGGGTTTCAGGTTGTCTGTTACAGATTTTAAGTGAGCTACAAACTTCCATCAAATACTTATAGCTGTTGGATAAAGGTACTAAGAATAAAAGATAAATGGAAGCAAAAGGTAAGAGATAAGAAAGCTTAGGAAATAAGTAACTACTTATGGTAATTTAAAGGCTGTGAAATAATATAAACATGAAAAACCAGGGGGAGAGTGATTGATATCTCATATGTTTTTGATGCCCCTACGGTTATTAGACTGCAATATATGAGGGCATACAATAAACTATGAATTAAAATGTAATTGTAGCTTCAGGCATCTTCTTCATTGTCTGCTGTGGTGTTATGTCTTCATGCACCGTGATTGACAAGGTGTAATTAATCATCTTACTCAGTTGTAAATATGGGCACCCTTCACAGTAGGCATCAGGAAGTGTGTACCAGCAAAGGAAGCAATAGTTGACGCTGATATACCATTAAATCAAAATCAGAGCGCTTATATGTTTGGAAATGTGTGTTTGGTGTGATGCTGTTATCATTTATTTCTAAAATACTGTACCAACAGATTTACTTGATTTGCAAGTTAACTACAACATTAACTGGTTTTATTTATTTTGTCTCTTCTTCATTTTTATAGGCAATGATGTTGTTCTCCTAAAATGTGAGACAGTTTGCTTCTTGTCAGCAAGAGGAGCTCAGCTCAGCTTCAGCTCCCTGAGCTGCTGGAGACAGACCAGTGTGCTACAGACTCACTTGCTCAATAGGCTGACTTGAAACGATTCTGGGAAATTATTGCTCCATTCATATATCACTTTTTGCACTTCCTATATACCAAATGAGGCACTTTGGGTGATTTTAAAGTGAAAGAAAATAATGAAATAAGCTTATTAAGAAACACCATTCAGTTTTAAAAAAAAGACTCTTCTTGCCACAGATGCTGTCCCCAAACTGTAAATGAGCATATTTATAGATGTTTTTAGTATTCCAGGGTAAGAAAGATTTAATATCTGTTTCTCTGTCTAAATGACTGCTTTCCCTACCCAGTTAGTGCAGAAATGGTGCATGAGTCACAGGAAATTTAAGTGGTTTGTCTCAGGAAAATTTGGTGGTATGCATTTTTTTGATGCACGTAGAGCTGTTGAATGAATAATTGGCAACCTATTTAATGTCCCTTGCTTTAAAGCTGTCTAGTACATTTGCTGTATAAAAAATGTCTTTCAAAGCTGTTAAATATGTAACAAAAAGAGGTTGCTATCACCATTCTGACATGAACAAAGCCATACAGCGAGCTGCCTGAGGTACTTCCAGCATGGTACTAATTACAAACACAATAAAAAATGAAAATTTGCAAAGTTCTCAAATTCCATTTCTTTGCAGCATCAGCTGATTAATGTTATATAAAAACATACAGTAAAAACATCAGTCTAGGAATTAGCCATTAAATATTACCTAAGCCAGGCATTCTGGGGGGAGTGGGGAATCTGTTGGATTTGTAATTTCACCGTTTACCCCTGACTGAATAAGATCTCTAGCTGTGTCTGAAGCAAACCGAGCCTAAAACAGCAACACGCTTTCAAGAAGATGATTGGCTAAGAATGGGTTTTATTTTGATTTGAAAAACTGTCAATCATAGATAAAAAGACCAAGTAATATCATTATATAATATGAGCTAATAATGTTTGTCTGATAATCCAAGAATATGCAGGAAAAATAAATCACAAAGTTTAAAAGGAAAATATTCAGAATGTTTTGCCCAGATGTTGTGTAGAAATTCTTTGGTGCTGGTACAAACAGTAGATTTCAGATAAATATACAAGCATCTATATGTATGTGCAAGAGAGAAAAAAGATACCCATAATCTTGAATATTTCAGTTTATATAGCCACAGCTATTTAAACAATTCCAAAACTGCCTCTACGGGTGTTAGAGAGGGAGGGAAATCTTCAGCCACATGATCTTCTCTCCAGAGTCCTGTTAAATCCACTGAACTTAAAACAGAACAAGAAGTGTGAAATATGGGTTTGAACATGTTATGTCAGAAATGTAAAGGTTGGAAGCCTTTTTAGTAACTGATATTAATATTGTATTAAATGTTATGAAAAGGTAGGTGTTGGAGAGAAGGGCTGGGCTCATGTGCAGTTTTGTCAAGGTTTTTATCTGTGATTATGATTCCAGATGTATCTATTCCCCGAGGAGAAAAACGAAGTAAAGTTGGCATGTGACATGTGTTTTAAGGTGTTTGGCACAGTTTCCCAAAGTGATGACAAAATGTTCATTTTTATTACAGTGAATTGGTAAAGAAAATATGATTCTGAAGGTCAGTGGCTGTATATCCAAGATAGCTGTAGAGAGTTTTTCTGGAGAATACAGATTTTTGGTACTGTATTTAGGTTTGATTGCCTGACTTGAGATTCTACCATAGTAAATAATAGAATATTTTTACGCAATATGAATTGTTAATTTCTAGTCATTTGGTAAAATTCATGCACAGAAAATGGTAAAGATTGCAAAAATGTCTCTTATTGAATCTGGCAGTGTAGCTGCTTCTTAATCATTTATTTTTAATTTACTTTATATAGACAGTACACAGTTTGAGCTCACGTACCTGCAATTTGTAGCAAAACATTTTTTTAGAGTAAGTGTATGGATTATTTTTTTTTAAACAAGGCAGTGAAGTTTTTTTGGTGAAAATCATTTTGTCTAAATGCACATCAAGACGTCAGATGAGAAAGTTCCCTGCCATTACCCAGCTCCCCTTCTCTTCCTTCCAAACCCCTATGAGTGTAATAGTATCAGTAATTCCATGCTGACAGCAGGGCACCCAGGGCTACATTACCAGGCAAACACTCACTCATAAACATTTTACAAGTTCAGTATCAGCCAATCCTGGAGCTTTGGGAGGCTGCCCTGATTGGGTATATCATGGATTTGGTAAACACGGCTACATAGCAAAAATAAGGTTTGTAGATAAAGAGTCCGACAGTATTACCCCTGCTGAATAATCAGAGACTAAGAATATGATTATTTCCATATTTCATAAGTAAACTTCCACAGCTCTGCGTCCATCTGCAAATATTCAGAGTGATGTGCTCGATGCATTCCTTTCTGTTCTACAACCACATTTCTTCGTGAATTTAACCACATCAGAAAGCGCTTCAGATTTCTAACACAAATATTAGATACATTTAATGTAAGGAAGCTTCCTTTATTGGAGGTGATTGGAACATTTTGTATTTTATAGGTATATTTAAGAGGTTAGCAGTAGGGGGGAATCGTCTGTGGAAAATCTGTCTACAGCTGAAATTTTCAGATGCAGAAGTGTTGCTGAAATGCCTAATACATACACACACTTTTATTAAGTAACTCACAAGAGTATCCTCTTAGCTACCAGATACTTTTTTTTTTTTAAGTCGAATAACATTACTTTCAGTGGTATATACTTCTTTTTATTCTTCTGTGTGCAATTAGAAGAAGATTTTCATTCTCAAGGGCTTTATTTTTATCTACAATCTCGTTTTCTTTTGTATAATCTTCTGCAACTTTATTTTATCTTCAGTGCATGAATGAGAAGCATGAAGCCACTCATCTGCTAGTAAATTATTGATAAAGATTTACAAGTTTGCACAGATTAATTTTACATGGGGTAATTTTTCTCCACTATGAAATAGCAATAATTAAAGAATGCCAAAGGTTTGAGTATTTTATAATACAGTTTATAAGTTCATATTTGAAGTCATTTTTATATTTAGAATCCTACCTGTACTTCAGTATGAGAAAAATAATAGGGAGTGTTTAAAAATTAGTACCCTGGTATTTTTCAGATATGGAAATGTGCCTGCCTAATGAAGGCAGAAGACTAGCTCACTAGATTTATTTTAAAGGAATACTTTTACATATTCATAAATTAAAATGGCAGTTTTCAATGAGATACTTATTAGTATTTTATCTCTTATTTGCAAGATACCTGACCATTTAATATTTGTCCTTTATTTTTTTTTCTGAGCTGATCTAATTGCACCTCTCTATTTTGCACTTATTTCTCTTTGCAAACACTACATTATTCACTCTCTCCTGTGCTTATTAAACAGTGCCACCTGCACCAAATGAAACAAAGCTTCTCCATCAATCTATCCCAGCTAAAGCACCCTGACTATATATTATAATTAATTGAAGCTCAATTGAACACTTGAGTCTGAACTAGATACAGTAACCTGGAAAAAAAAAAAAAACATTAAAAAAATTAGGATGTACTTTAAAGAAATCTTTTAAATGAAAATGTTCAGTCAAAACTGAGAACCTAACCTTGTACCAAGCACTCTTCATCATCTCCACACAGTACCTCAAGTAGCAATTAGCAGGTCCTTTAATTAATTAACTATTCCCTGTACATCACAGGGATTTTTGTGGCACTAACGTCATCCTTCATAAGTGAATACCAAATCCAGTCAATATTTTGTCACTATAAATCCTTATCTGGACTACCTGAATGCCCACTGCATGTCTCTGAAAAAATGATCTGAAAACACAGAGAGCAGGTATGGAAAGCAGATGCAAACTTTACAGCACCAGCCTAGGCAATTAGAACAGATGCAGCTGAAAGAAGAAAGGTAAATGCAGAGTCTCACGTGTAAATATTTGCAATCAGGATAAATCAGATAAGATTCAAACTGAAGTAGAAATTATGAATCTTATCAATATAGCCAAGTAAAATTATTTTATAAAAAAAAGCTGAATACATATTCAAATTTGCTCACTGTGCTGCTTATCTTTAACACTGTCTGCTCTCAGACAAGAACAGATTAATTAAATGGCAGGTCAGACACAATAAGGTGAAAGGGCATTTCCAACCAATCGGTGACATTTTGCCAATTTTGTACTTCGCAAACTTTTTTATTTAAGTATATACATGGCTGATTATTTTCCAGGTAGTTCACATTTAGAGAACTATGAAGCAACTTTAAGGGAATTAACCCCTAAAATGAGATACAAAATATGTATTGCTGATTTTAAAATTTACAAAAGATTCTGTATGTAAATTTGTTTATATAAATATGTATAAGAGACATGACTATGAGGCTATGTGTGTGTGTGAGTGAACATATGTGTGTATATCCATCTATCTATTTGTAGATTCAGACACAGACATATGCCATCATTTCTTAGAGGCAAATATCTGCAGAAATAATTCTTTGTGTTCAGTAGTTTTCTTTAACGTGTAGTAAGTATATCTTAACTGATCTCTGTGTTCAGGGAAGATCTTGTGAATTTATGTAATGTAAAGCATAATGAAGTCAAATAAAGTATGCCTTCTGATTTTGCAAGAATTATACATTAGCACTCCTTTCAACACATGCAATATTCTGAATTACGAAACAAACTTTATAGCCAATCTTCAAATAATAAAAAGTATGTAAGGTGGACTTGAAGAAATAGATGCAGTAGAAATATCAAGAAACAAAAAAGGAATTATTATTCAAATATTTTGGGACTTTTGCCAAATGGTGACATAGTAAGAAAAACATTTAATTGGAAGTACTCATGAGAAGTAATATTTATTAAGCTACCAAAAGACAGTAACAGCACCTCAGTAAGATCTGCTATTTTGTAAAAAGAACAGAAATTTCAACTTTCCCATTGCGGATTCTCTTAAATCCCTCTCACTGCAACTTCAGAAATTTTTTGCATGAGCAAAATGTAAGATGAAATGTAAAGGTCAGTGGATTAGCAACGCTTGTACCTCTGGCTTTTTTCTGCATAAATCTGCTCTTATCAATAATTCACTATTCATGTTCTACAAAGACTGTCTTCACACTTTCAAATTAGCATTTAAAATTAAACAAAGATAATTTAAAAAGGGAGAACCTGATTTCTGCACTTTTAGTTATCATGTCATCATTTACCACAAAATTTTTCCCACAGATTTGGCAAATGAATACTCTGTTTCAATACATCAATCTCAAACAAAGGTGGACTCTGATGCAATTTTTCACTGTTCATTTCCCCGAATCTTTTGGGATATAAAGAATCGTGAACAAATACTTAACAGTCTGATCAATAATCATTGACCGTTTTGAGCCCCTCATACCCTAACAAGCACAGCTTGATCATGTATATTTGATCATTGTAAAATTTCAAAGCATCTTGATACAGCAGAGCAAGTCTTTCTATGGGATCTTTTTGTTGTTTCATAAAGTACAAATTTCACAAGATTTAGCTTTACAATTAATGGAAATGTATTACACATATATCTGATGAGGGACAAGATCATTAATTTCAGTGTTACGTATCCACTGTATTTCTATCAATGCCAAATGTAAAATGCTATTCTAACATTTGGGAGAGGGAACTCTAGATGTGCCTATGGATTCAATGGACCCCAGAGTACAAATCTAAAAAGCCCTATTGCTATAAATCTTGCATTCCTGTTAAGTGTTGACATGCACATTACACTGAGGTGTGTTAAGTTTATTTTAGTGGAAATATTGTAGTAAAAACCTTTCTTTTTATATCCTTTTAAATATATGTTCACATATGTGCAAAATAAAAAAAATATGCCAGTTCACATCTGTGCTAGCCCTCAGTCTTATTAATATGAAGTAAAGAGATAATGATCCAAGTAAAAATATTTATAGTGAAAATGTCTTTGCAGAACTTAATATTGTTTGCAGTTCCACATCCTATGTTTTTCATACAGGAATTTCAGATTATCATTAAAATATTGCATTGATGCTACATTTGTATAGCTGCCTTTTCAGCTTATAATCATAATGTTTATTCTAAGTTTCAGGGCTTATTATTTTAGACAGATATCAGTTTAATTAGCTTAAGCTGTCATACTCTAATAAATACAGACGGGTTGCCTGGTTCGGGAGGAAGAAGGTGGCTGCAGATTTCAGAAGCAGAGACAGTTAATGCTTTGTACATTACCATGTAAACAGCAAAAGGACAAAAATAATTACCTGATAAACTTTCCATTTCTGACTCTCCCCTATATGCTTTCTGACCGATTTTTTTCTATAGAAAATCCATTCAGATTAAGCAAGTCCTTTAAATATCTGCAGCATCTGCTGGTTCAGACACCTTCCTTTATGCAGAGTACCATTTTCATATGATAATACATGTAATATGATATAGAATGACAGAATGCATGACAGTTGCCCATAATACATAGAAAGTCACTCAAAGGACAGAAGCGACATTTGGATAATTAGCATCCATTGGGCAGTCAATCATGCGAATAGAAAAAACTGAACAAAACCCACAATGGAGTTAGAAAACAAAAGGGACCCTAGCCAGTCTCAGGATTAACTGCTCTAAAGCGATCTAAATGCTTTTGTATCTAAAGAACTGAGGCTCCCAGGGCTGCCCTGTTCCCCTCTAGATACCCAGGGAACTAATTGTGGCGATCAAAGTTAAAGCATTCTCTCTTCTTTATAAGCAGCTAAATACACAGAAAAATTATTTCTCCATTCGTGTTCATTAAACTATTTTAAAGTTAAAAAACTGATGCCATGTTCTTTTGCCAAGTGAAATGAGCTATAGCACTGAGATTGTCCTGCTTTTATGGGAACACTACAGCACATTTAATTTAAAGTCTGCCTTTGTTTGACTAATATTTCTTTGCTGTTGTCCTGTCTGCTATATCTTTCTTTTTGCATAACGAAGGCAATCTTCATTTTCCCGTGTGAGAAAAACCTGAAAACAATCAGGAGTAACAATAATAGTAACAAAGCCAATTCACAAAACTAAGCAGGAAAGGTCTCATAATTTCTTAGTAACTATCACTTTATAAAATAAAATACTTTTTCATTCAATATATGCAGCTCAGATTATTTCCTTCCCCCAGATTAGCTGGAAGATGAGTGCAGCCTCCTTTAAAGCTCCATCTAACAGAAGAGAGAGAAAGAGATACAGAGAAAGCCCCAGGATGTGGAGAGTCATGAAAATACCTACCCTGGAGACAGTATTCCCATAGGATCCTTTTCATACAAATTCCAACTTGCCTAATGCCCTTAATGAATGAAATAAAGAGAGAATTCAGAAAGGCCCATGCTGATGGCTCCTGCTGGAAAGTGTGTGGTTTGAGGCATAGCTGCAGCAGTTCTGGGAGGGAATCGGCTCCGGTCCCCATCAGACAGGCAAACAGGAATCACTGGGGTGAAATCTTCCCCTCTCACACATTTGCAATTGACTTGAAATAACATCACGACACCTTTGATAATTTATGTCTTCTTACCTTTTGTTGTCCTTTGTAATTAATATTTGTAGATCTAGATGTTTCTCCCAGCCACAGATAACAAGAAGGTGGAAGGGGTGGGGAGAGAATGTGTGCGTGTGTGTGTGCGTGAGTATGTGTGAGAGAGAGGGGGAGAGAGAGGGAAAGGGAAGGACAGAGGCTTTGGTTATGTGTTTCTGCGTGGGGAATGGCGTGTTTGTGTATTTGTCTGTATGTGTATTTGGGGCTTTGTAAACCTCTGGAGATCTAAAGGCAAGATAGAAAATGAGAAGTATGATGAGCTGGATCTCTCTTGTCTGTTGTTATATGTTTTCGGCAGCAGTGACCTTCAACCCTTTTGCTCTGTGTCGGCCACAACTTGAGTCCCCTTGCCCAGATGCTGTGCCAGTGTCAAAATGTAGAGAAGGAGAAAGGGATAGCAGAGGTAAGGAGACAGAGAGAGATTGAGATCAGAAGGGCTTTTTGCCCAGTCAAATGGGCCTCCGGTGACAAATCAATCACGGCCTGTTCAAACCAATGATGCTGCCAGTCTCCAGTTCGCCAACCCCTCCACAGCCTCCCCCGGCTCTTCCTGCCTCTCTACATGACACTCAGCTGATGGCTGGGGCTCCAGTCAGAGCAGGCTGCTTTTTACAGGTTGGTTTGGTCATTAGCATTGTTTCCTCTCCTTCTCCCTCCCGCTCAGTCTTTCTCAATCATCTATTTATTTATCAAATATTAAAAAGTAATATTAGAAGAGGGATTGTGACACACAGAAACACTTATAAATAAGTTCATATATTGCCTTGTTAAAAGCCACTAGATTTATTAGTTTGTTTGATTTTATACACCTAGGAGTAGATACCTGTTTTAATGGAATTAGCAGATTTGATCAAGATAGCCAGGAAAAAAGGAAGGATTCTGAGAATCTCCTCAGTGCACCTCCTCCTTCCCTTTATTTACTTCATGCTAGTAAAAATGAATTCAGTAATGTTTACCTTTTTTTTTTTTCACTGCACCCATAGGACAGGAATTATTTTTCATTTAGCTTTCCCCCCCCCTCAGGCATTTGCTAAAAAATGGTATTTAAGTCTCTTTTAAATCTGTGAGGCATATCGTTAGCTGAAAAACATTCGTATTGCCACTGAAATTCTGCCTTTTGAGGACTATGTAGTGATGAAGTCCAAAATAAGGTAGAGCAACAAACAAATAAAAAATTACTACTTAATCATAATA
Organism: Phasianus colchicus; assembly: GCF_987193195.1. Taxonomy (NCBI): domain Eukaryota; kingdom Metazoa; phylum Chordata; class Aves; order Galliformes; family Phasianidae; genus Phasianus; species Phasianus colchicus. The sequence continues at coordinate 11,426,612 of NC_143454.1, read as the reverse complement.
AATGCTTCTTTCAATAATGGCTTTCATCTGGACATTGTCATCTGGACATCTTTAAAATGTTAAAAAAAAAGAAGCAATAATATAAGAAGATCACTTTAAAATTTTAGGAGGAACAAAGTATTCTCTTGCAGGCTTTGTGATCTTATGGATTGCATTCTCCATTTCTTTTTCTCTACCCATCTTCCCAGCCTCTAATGGGAAGGGGAAAAATGTCAAAATAGGGTCTTAATAAAGCATATGTTGCTCCTAGTCCTTGCTAACTGTAATCCCTGGGAAAGAATTCTCCTATATGGGGGAAAAAAATAAAGAAAAAAAAAGGATATTGCATGTTAAAAAAAAGAAGTCTCTCCTTGTCCTCCCTGTCTTGTATTTAGTGGTAGCCTCTTAGTTTAGAGACATCTCAAATGTCAAGGGTGTCAGCATATTTTTGTTAACCAATTTGCACATTGGCCAGCCAAGAGCAACAGGCCAGTCTGAGACAGTACAGTGGGAAGAAATGATGATGGGGATGTGTAAAATGGAGCTCAGCTCTTCCAGGCTCTGTAAAGAGAGCTTGGGCAACACACAGAAGCCTTGAAAATATAGTACAATATACTAAAAAATGTCTCCACTATCTCCTTTCTAATACGACTCAACTCTGAGAAACTGAAGTGAAGTGCACATAGCACATAGCAGTGTGGGGTGTTGAACAGCCTGTAGCTGGAAAGTGCTTCGGTCTTTATCTTCAAAGCTGTCCTGTCAAATACAAGGTCTTTTAAACATCAGAGAGATAAAGTTTCTGATTCTGAAGGGTTCGTTTTCCTCTTGGTTCTCCTCAATCAGAAGTTAAGCCCATATGACCCCCACAGTAAGCCGGCTCCAGGATTGCAGCCTTGCTACTTGCCCCATGATTTGGGGATGCTTGTGTAGAGCAATCTTGATTTGCTCACTGTTTGTTGGGTTCAGTTTTCTTCACGTTAGTTCCTTCTTCCATCTTACATGTCTTGAGGCTTTTGCTGTGTGGCAGTGAATTTAAGCTTATGAACTTAAAGGAAAACCGTGACTGGGACTTGGAGAATATTAATCTGTTGCAGAAAATGCTGAAGTCTGAACATGTGAGAATTGAACTAATGAGTTTTTTCCTCATTTTGGACTCTCAGTCTCTTTTTAGCTATACCCTAATTGCAGTGCTTCCTTAAAACATAATCTGAGCACTCAAAGAAATTTAAATGCACGCCTCCATTTTATTCTTTGTACCAACCTTCTACCAACATAATATGAGAAATTAAGATGATTTACAGAATAACGTAGCTTTCTCTCATCTTGCTGTCAATAATTAAGCAGTACACCAAAATCTAGTTGATTTCTAAAATGAAAATTCATTACATTTCTGGAAACTCAAACTATAAGCTCCACGCATTTTAATTAGATTGTCTGTTTTTGCATTTATTACTAATACAGTCCTCTTAACTATGATTTATTTGCTAAACAAAGTGCCATAATCCGTCACTTATTCATCTTAATTTCAGCAAAATTAAAGTAGTAGCTGTTATATTACACCTAATTGCACTTGCAATGAAAAGAACAGAGATGTTAATCAAAATAAATTGAAGATAAACAATAAAATCATTAAATCTTTGCTGCAGTAAGTGTAACTAATCAGTTTTGACTTGAAGCGACCGAACACAAATAATGAATCTGTCAGTGAAGACGCGCTCATTAAATACAGCCTAGTCCGCTAGGGTCCTGCAGGCAGCCTGTAACACACATCCCCGTGTAACCCTCTGGTGCCTCTCTGCTATTAGGTGAAAGGAAGAGAGAAAGAGGAAATTGTATACCATTTTCTGGACTGAATCTATCTATGTATTGCAGTTTGATTAAGTGAAAATGCAAATATCATAGGTATTTACTAAGCCCTGCAACCATCGTGTCAGCAACAGAGAAGGGCTATTTTATGTAGCAACCAGCAGGTCAGAGATTAGAAAAACAAACAAATAAGCAAACAAAAACAGCAGAAATTCAGAGATATGAAGAACTCAGTTCAAAAAGTTACTGGAAGTATTAGTTTCAAAGCAAGTCACTGAAGTTGGTGTCATTGCATTAAATAGGTACACATTACGCTAGCACAACATACTGATTATAGTCCTCTGCTATACCCACAGCGTAGGGACAATGCTTGGATTAGTAACTGAAGCTGTTCTTGTACTAATTATCTTTCCACCATTTACCACTTCCAACCTTATTACCTTATTACAGGTATAGAAATGGGAACTCCAGTTATTTCCAAATCTGTTGTTACGCTGGCAAGGAGTTCTGTATCACAAGAGCCTGGTGAGCTGAGCGAGAGCAATCAATGCTTTTGACATCAGCTTCTAAATTATTTATTTAATTATTTCAGCTTCCCCACTGGAGTATTTGTCAGTAATCATTGGTGAGCAGGAATTTAAATAGAAAGAAGCAATTCTTCTCAAAATAGACTTCGTGGTGCCTCTTCATCTGATATGAGACAGTAGCTAAGTGTAAAATACAAGCAGTGGACCTGATTTTGTGGTCCTTAGTTGGGTTTACTTAGACAGAACTAGATGATTATTTTGTAGGACAGCATTATTAGTTTCTGAGCTGCAGACAGAGATGTTTTTTTTTTTTTTTTTTCCTGTGAGTATTGTTAGTTTTAAACATTCCTCCCTGTGTTGTATCAGTCAAACAATATAATTCAGCTTAAAATACTGACCAGCACAAAGGCTGTCTGCCTTGTTTTAGAATCGTAACATATCCAATCAACATTTTACAATGCTAATTCTTTCTACTGTATTTTAAACAGCAGTCAGTTTCAATTACGTAGTGATAGTCTAATAGTTAATATGTTCTAGCTCAAGCATATCAGAGAATTACACATTTTTTGTTTACTTTTTATTATCTGTGGATAAGAAACAGTCATAGAATCATAGAATCATATCATAGAATGGCCTGGGTTAAAAGGACCTTAAAGATCATCTAGTTTCAACCCCCCTGCCACGGGCAGGTTCACCAACCACCAGACCAGTCTGCCCAGAGCCAGATAGATAACCCAGTGCTCTCTGAGCAGGAAGATAACTTCAGCTCAGTTTTCTTATTTCCTTCTCTTTCCATATGTATAGTAGATCTTTGGGTCGTACCAACGGAAAATGATCATGGTTTCACAACCTGAACTCAGGGTTAATGTGATTTGCTTTCTTTGAATAATTAACATAGTTTTGCTGTCGTTTGGAAAACTTGTAGCTGATGGACCTTATAGTAAGTTTCTTTTCTGTATCTTTCTAGCATTTATAAAGCTTAACTTGGGACCCAATGTTTCTCAAGGCCCTAATTTAGAATGATTTATAGGGCTCTGCTAATTCAGTGAAAGTAGGTGATTCAAGAAATTAAATATTGCCTTTTTTTCACTGATAAGACAATAAGCACTTAACAGAAGTAGATAATATTATTACTTCTAGCTCACAGAAAAACTAATAAAGTCTGCATAGTGGACGGCAGAAATAAGAATCAGGCAAGGATAAAAAATTAGCAAAAGGATGGACCTGATCCCACATTGCTTAGTCAAAAACTACTGACTCCAGTAAAAATCTACCTTGAATGAAAATGATAGTGAGATGTGTAGCCATATAGTAGCCTGTCTAAAGTTACTCTGAGAATCTTATTCCAATTGCTTTCAGCAGGTTCTCTAAAAAAAAATTCACCAATACAAGATGCACTAATTGGACCCCATGTTGGGAGAATTTGCAGAGCAGCTTACAATTGAATGGGCCTTGGAAACTGAACTCCCTCTCCTATCTAGATATGGCTTCTTGAGGTCACAGTTAAAGCACAGCAGGGGGTCAATGTAGAAGAAGGCAGCTTTTTCTTTACTAATGCTTTATCTTCTCTGAAGCTAGAATACTTCAATATTCAGGTTTCTTGATATATATCTTTATGCTTCTTCTATATTTTATCTCCATGCTCCTTTTTCTTTTTCTTTCTTTTTTTTTTTTTTTCTTTCCATACATAAAGAGTTTTGGACTTTGTTCAAGCAAAACATATTTTCAAAACAAAAGCATTGATCATACATGGTTATGAACCTGAATGTGCATAGTGATTACAGAGGACAACTGGCTGAGAAGGAAAGATTCAAGTTTTCTTTAGCCCCATGCTAACAGAGTGGTTAGGTACCTATGCAGAGCTTTCAAGAAGATAAGGTGAGATTTTAGTTTGTATAAGAGGAAGCAGGTTTGGAATAAATAAGTAGATCTGACAGTAGGCAATACAGCGATGGCATTACACTAAATAAGATTTAGTCAGACAGGAGAGAAGGAAGCAAAAAGATAGGTCTGCTAAATACCTTCAGGAAATTGGGGATGTGAAGGAAAAGAAATGATAACGAGATGCTACAGAAGAAATCAAGGACAAGTTTTAAAAATAAGAATTCAGACAACAATTCTGAATGATGAAATGCAAAAGAGGGTGAAATCGGAATAACTGGAGTAGTTTCATCTTTACCATGTAAGTCTATAATATAATAGTTAGGACTCTTGGGTACTACTTTGGTGATAGTTTGTAAGTAGGATAGTTTGTGTAAATACATAAAACAATCATTATAGACCTACTAAAATGAAACAAATCAAATCAAAACAAACAAACAAACAAAAAAAAACAGGTGGACACACTTCCTTGTTTTCATGCATGTTTGCATGCACAACAATTTGATGGCTAAACAGTGATTCACTACAGCAACACAATAAACATTGTTTAAGCTCAGACTGAAGGTAACTAAGTAAAGTAGGAGAGATTCTTTAGAATTAGATCTCGAAGTGTATCAGACTGTAACTTTGCAGTACAGCAGTGTAAGAGGTCATAATGTTGGCAAAGGAACAGAATTATTTTGAATGCCAGGATCCCTCATAGATATGAAAAATTAATTATGAAAACTTGAGCAATGTGCTTTTCCTTATGACCAAATGTTTTTCAGTTTGGCATTATTTATTTCAGTAAAGCACTGGATTTAATACTGACTTTTCTATTTTTCCACTTTTAAAGACAGCAGACGAAATTTGGCAATTTTATTATATCACCTTGCACAAAAACATAAAATTTACAATGTTAAGAAGTTTTTAACACTGCAAAACAGTAAGTTGCCCTCTCTGATAAAGCCCAAGGATCCAAAAGTGATTTAGGAGTTTATAGACTGATCACAAAATATATTATATGGAACACAATTGTTGGGGAAAGTCTGTCATTACCAGTCACCTCCTACCATCCTTGGGGTTTTTAAACAACAGCTTTTGTTTATCATGTAAATCACTTGAGTCCATGCAAGGACATCAGTTTCTTACAGATTTCCTTTTAAAATCCTATAATTTTCCTGGTTACGTTTCTGATTCCCTCAAACACTGCAATGCAGATAGACTACTAAAACAGAATTTTAAGCAAATAGTCTGTCTAATACAATGGCCTGTCCCCATAAATGATTATCTGAATCCCCAGAATGTTTTCCAGGAGAAAAGCTTCTTAATTCCAGGTAGTCAGGACATGGCTCGTTTCTCCTTGTACTTTGTGTCCTAAAATTAAGTAATCTGAGCACTCTATCCAACAGAGAGAAAAAGGTACTTCCATTCATTTCAGGGTAAGATCTCAGGCCATCTGTTTCTTTCTGCTAATAACAGAAAGTCTAGACAACTAGCCTAGATTGTTCTGGCTCTTTAATATTGCTGAAATTAGATGAGATTCACACTGTACACTGCTAGTGTATGCATCCCATAAATTGTTCACACCAAGTAATACAATCAGATATATTCTGAATATAAATTTCTAGTTACTTTTAAAATATTTATAAATGTTTGGATTTTATGATATCTAATGCACAGAATGCATGGGCTATTTATAAGCTGTGCTAACAAAGAACTGAAAACAATTCTTGATTACCTGCTTCCATTGGACTGGGCATCCCATTGTTTTTGCATAGGATGAGAAGCAGCTTACATGTAGTACCTGATTCTGTAACAGCTTACATATTTACTTAGGTAAACTTTCTCAGTTAATTAATCTAAACATTTTACATTATCTTTCAACTGAAATTATGTATTTAATAGCTTGATTAATATTGTGTCTCTGGACTATCTGTGGGAATATTTATTTCCACTGCATTTTTTTAGACTAAGAAGGTGTGAACTGAGTCCAACATTAGAGATGGAACTGTACATACTCATCACAGTTAATGTAATGTTTGTGGCTATTTTTAAATTTAACACATTTTGCCTGGATAATGAAAATTCAAGGAAGATATGCTCTTGAACACGTTGCATTTTTGTAACATGGGTGTTTATTCCCGCTTTTTTATACTTAACAGATATTTTAATGTCAATGAATGGGGTATATTTGAAGTCATTCTCCTCCCCCCCCATGAATTTTTGGTCTGTTGAAAATTTACCTTTTATTCTTCAACTTGCTGACAGTTTTTAGTTGGAAACAATAAATTTTAAAACATTCAAATCCAAACTCTGACCATATCATCCTAATCTAAGTGATGTGCAACTGTTACTGTTTCTTATTACTGACATACAGATTTCCGTGTTGACATTCCCAGAACCATTCTTCGTCTTCTATAGAGGTAATTGCACTCCAGTCCTTTAGTAGACATACTGATTTTAAACAGGTTGCATATTCTTGTAGGTGATTTTTTTAGATCCCCTCAGAACTTGTTCTCTAGTCTCAGGAGTTGTTTTTTTAATTTAATTTGTGAATGTGTTCCAGCACATCTTCCTTTATTTTCTGTGGTTGACAAAACCTCCTCTACATTGCCTAACAGGAGGAAGCCCAGTAGATCTATTTTGCCTAAATTTTATGTAAAATGCTAATGCGAACAATTCACTTCACTCTCTGTATTCTCATTAGCTTTCTCACTTTTCTACCATACAGTCTGCCGGACTTAGAAAATCTCTTGCAGGCTTTCTGCTTTTTAGTACTTGAAAAAATCTTGTTTTCATGTCAGGCTATCTGCTCCTCAAATCCTCTGTCATCCTTCTAATCTTCACTGTGTACTTAGCCACAGTATTTTATCCCTGTTGACTTCAAAAGTTAAATTTCTACCTTGAGAAAAAATATAAGTTTGACTATACTAACTTCTTGAGCCTTCCTGTATCTACATCATCCAGTTTTGCTTGTCAGCTTCCTTTTTTTGTTCAGGATTATGCATGCTTTCTGTTATACTGTTATGGTTGCTCAAGTAGCCTCCATGCTGAGTCTAAGGATTTTAATTTCCTCACTTCTGACTTTAGGGTCTTTTTAACTAGCTTCCTCTTTTTTTTGGTACAATCTCTCCCCTGAGGATGTTGAAGTTAATTATACTGTGGTCACTATTACTTAGTGGTTCAACTTTAGTTACTTTATAAACCAACTCCTGTGTATTACTTAAGGGAGGCTTTTCTTCTTTTCTTGACTTAGGTCTTTATAGCTCTACAATTAAAACAAATATATATATTTCAAAACCTTTTTTTTTTTTTTTTTTAAACATCCCAGCAAAACTAAATGGAAAGTATAGAAAAAGGCATATACTTACAGATAATTAATAACAAAGACCAAGGGCATTAATGACACACTGGTGAAATGCCACCTAGTCTTCTTAAAATTACAATAAATCAAATTTATTAATGATGGCTCTATTTTAGAGGCAGAAGTATTGGAGTATTGAGATATTCCCACTATAGGATTTTAAATTATTCTGCAAAAGATTCAGAACCAGTTAGAAAAGAGCACTTCCAGCAGGATGTTATCCCCATTTCAGAGGAAGGGAAGATATCTGCAGTCTTGCAAAAACAGTCTGCTGCAGTTTACTATTTAAAGTTCCTTCATTAAACACAGAAGGGGATGGTACTTCATAGCTTGTGGTATTTCCTCATTACATCTCGATGTGGTACAGTTACAGTAATTACATAAATAAAACTGACTTTTTATGATGTATAAAATGAGTGAAATTTGAAGAAGTGCACTTTAGTTTGCGTCCTGGGATTTTTTTCCAGTGTGGAATGGAATCATAATGGAATCAAACTGATATCAAGAAATAACTTAGCGCTCTTATTCTTCTTAAATAACACCTATAGTTTGGGAAGAAACCTCTTCTATCTTGTGAACCTTCAGTCTGTCAAGAATAAAGCTGCATGCTTTACATAATTTAATAAACAAAGGACAACTATAAATGATAATAAATGGATCATCTCCAGGTCAGCCAGGAATCCCTACATTTTTAAAACAAATTTCCACACAGAAGTATGAAGTTAATCTTGGTTTAACATTATGTAGTTCAATTTTGGCTTGACTTCATACTTTCCCACTGCCAAAACAGCTAGCTAACATCATAGAAGTGCTATTTGATTTTTTTCATAATAACAATTTTAAAACAAGGGTTTATGACAATATGTTGTCCAAATGAAATCTTAATAAGCAGTGAGCCATCAATAGTTATCATGTTACCGTACAGTATGGCAGAAAGGATAAATAGATTCCTCGTTAGGAAGCCAGTGAAGCTGACACTGCAAGTGGTCTATGGGTTAATGGTGATTGTTGTGATTATATATGAAGCCTAGTTCAAAATGCTTCATTGTTATGTAAAAAGCCGTAATTACTACTGAAAACACAAAATGGACGAAGCTGAAAAAAGCAGAATTTCATTACCTGTGAGATGGGAAAAGCTATGGAAAATTGTACTGCTTACACCAATACTGCATACCACGATTTTTTTTATTTGTATGCAACAAAACATAAAACCATGTTTTAAATAATACACATAGCCAAGTTTGAAACATTATACTTTATAGATCCTTTCTTCCATATGTTTCTAAGCACAACCCTTTGTGCTGATTTGGCTATTTCTCTATTATTCTAATGCTTTGACAGACTCATCACCTATGAGTCAAGTCTCTAGATTTTTAGAACAACAGAAGTTTAGACCTCTTAGGATAACAAATCAGTCAAAGAAAAAGCAAACAAAAGATGTTTTTTTTTTTTTCATGTAGTTTTGAAAGTTCAAGGCCCACAATCACTTTCAGCATTCAGATAGTGAATATCATAGTTGTTAAATCTAGCTGCCATGAAAGACACCTTCTACCACTCCACAGGAGAAGTCCGACAAATTATAGAGCCTGAAGTTTGTTGTTAATTCAATCAGAGTTGGATATCATAAGTAACAGAATGATGACAGGTACTGACAAGAACCTTTTCTGAGAAGCCTAAGTATGCTTAATTCTTGCATTTCAGGAATAGTAGCCGAGAAACCCAGAGATCAGTACATGAATACTGGTCTGCAGTCACTAACAGAAGATGCCTTGTTCTGATCATTCACAGATATGTGGCCATTTCTGCAATGGAAAGAATCCAGAACAATTTAAAACTACAAACTGAAGCACCACATGATCTCCAAAGCAGAAGTTCTTCTGAAAGCTCAGTGCTTCACGGTTTCTGTAGTTCTTCAGTTAGGCTTCAGGTTGAATTGTGTTTTTTTAATCTATACTCTGCTTTCAAAGAAATATACTGGCCAGCTCGATCAGTAATTCTTTTACCTGAGCTTTATCACTAGCTACAGGTATCGAACGATGTGAGAAGGAGCACAGACTTTTTCAACGTTCCAAAATGAAAGCTAAAGAAAAGAACAATTTTTAATAATCATCCTCTGACATCAGTTTGGATGCTTGGATTAGTTTTCTCTCAAAAAAGAGAAAATAGGGTAAACTGAAAGAAAAAATAGGATTTGTGTTTCTTTAAAAATAACAGCTAATTTTAGTAATTTTAACACCATTTTTATGGTGGCAGATTTGTGATTCTTTAATTCCTTAGGTCAACAAGATAAATGCATGCTTAAAGACCCTGAAACAGAAAATACGATCAATGTTGTAAGTGATCCAAGCAGTGGAAATAACAAACAGAATAAAATAGATTTTCTGAACAGATAGCTCTGGTAGACATTTTGCTAGCTTTCCTGTAAAGCTGATTAACTTTTTTTTTTTTTTTTTTTAATATTTCTCATACTAGATTCTTATGAGGGAAAATGTAGTCTCTTAAGAGACAGTAGCACAAGAAAATGTTTGCCATATTTAGATCTCCTTTCACTAAAAAATGAAGAGGTCATTTCAGGTCAATCATCCTGGGCTCTTTTCTTTAAGGGAATGAGTCTCCAGCATGGCTCTTTATATTAAAGGACTTCATGGGCCTGAGTTATAGCTATTGGTATAATCACAGGTTTCAGAAATAAGAATAGTTATTTCGTATTTCTTTGTGAATGGAGAATGAAAAGGTCATTCAGTGTATGGTACTTCAAACACTTAAAAGGAAAGGTATTTTACTGCTTACTTAGCTTTTTATGTACTATATAGAATGTACGCATAATGTCACACTGCTACGCAGATGCAGAAGGAAAGAACCTTTTTTTACTTTATGAGAAAACTTGAGATAACTCCGTGTTTCTTATTTTGACAAGGAAACCCTAAGGTCTATGAAATCGTGGATGACATGAAGAAGATAAACAGTCCTTCCCTGGTATTTCTCATATAAGATTTAATGGAGATCAAACTAAATAACTGTGGCTGATTCAGTGCAAACAAATGGAAATGTTTTTTCACCCAGCCTTCCATTAACCTATGGAAACTCCATGCCAGGAAAGGGATTTGGATTTTGAACTATAGATTTAAAAGCAACAAATCTATAGAAATATAAAAACCCACCCAAAGGTATTATATAAAAACAGCACTGAGAAAATACTTGAATTTATGGGAGGCTTGGAGAGGATTCTACATACTCCCCAATCTTCCACGCTTCCTTCAACAGCTGCCAGTATCCTGTGTTGGAGACAGAATGCTGAGCTAGACAGACCTTTGATTTAACTTGCCAGTAACAACTTTTCTTTTTGCTTTGTGTATGTGTGTGTGTGTGTGTGTGTGTGTGTGTTAGTTCTTGTAATTTGTTTTGTATTTCTCAGAGATAAGTGGCACTTTACAATTACAGATGTTTTCTGCAGCAGGTTGAGAAACAAAGTAGAATTAACTATTGCCATCTATATGAGTAGGTACATACACTGAATTATATACCCCTCTTGTTTGAGAGCACAAACTAATGCATCTGAAGGCTAACCAGCAATCCTAGCAATGCCTGATGAATCATAGTTTGGGAGCATTGGGAACAGGCTCTTTTTTTCCTAAAGCAACATATGTGAACGCTTCTGGAGGCTGTTTGCACATATGATGGGCCAATGACCTGATCCATAACTCATGAAGTATACTTGTTAACGACAAGAATTACAAGCTTGAGGTTGATTAAATAACTCACACAAGGATGAAATGTTATCTTTAACAAGATTTCTATTGGTTTACAAACATTTACAAGGGTTTTCTTAATCTTCGCCCACTGAAAATTGTGGAAAACCATATATGCACATTGTAATCAATGTTATTCAGGTAGCAGTATATTCTGTTTCAAGGCATAACCTTTTAGGTGCAGCTACTGATCTATGAAGCCAACATTTTATTTCTTGGCACTTTCATTGTGCGAGATGCAGCTGAGATTATTTCCCAAGTAAATCAAGATTACAGCACGATTCAGAAGGGTTGTCACTAACTGAGGAAAAGCAGGAGCTATGTTTTCACGTATTTGTATTGCTGTGGGTACCTAAGGTGTTAAAATATAGGTTCAGCCACGTTCTCCCAAATTCATCCTAGAGGATATAACATAAAATGTTTATTTCTGTTCTACTGAATTAAGCTTTTCTGGTCAATCTGGAAAGCATCCTAAGGCTTTCATCAGTCTTTTAATTCCTGGATTATTTTCCTTTGCCTGAAGTTTCCCTTCTGCTTCCCTTTTGTATGCTATTAATGCTTCATCTCTTTTGGGAGGGTGATTCACAGTTAATCAGCTCATCCATTCTCAGACATTCAAAAACACTGCTCCATGGATAGGCCAGCAGGCATTGCTATAACCCTTATGTGGTTAAACCCCCTCTTTCCTTTGGGGCTTCGCCACTGCTACTGCCTTGTAACTCTCATACAATTACCATCAAACGATTGGTCCAGCTGCAGACCTTACTGCCACCAACAGAACTAGAGAAAATGTAATCTGAGCTACCAAGCGAGAAGCTAATTTAGATAAACATACCAGGTGAAGTGAAAAAAAAAAAAACGTTCTAAAGTTTGGAGGACAAATGAGGTAATACTAGGCAGAGAGAAAAACTTCCTGCACTTGAGCAGGAACATGCTGTGTTTAATTATCTTATTCCACCTGTATTTATTAATTTAATTCCTCTTTATTACTCTTTTATTACTCTTCTTTATATTACTTCATTTGAAGTAGATCAACTTTTTTTTAGAAAGGTACAAACACATTGGCTTTCAGATCAATTCTCCACACCTATTCCACGATCTGTGTAACTGTAATACTTCCTGCGCAAAAATTCTACCATTCGTATCACATTACACACGCTGAGAAGCTGCTGATGAAAAGGCACCTACAGAGGACTGCTGATATTATTTCTTCCCTCAGGGTTAGGAAAACAGTCTCGTTACAAATCAGTTACCTATCAAATACACATTTCACCAAGAAACGTTTAAAGGTAATTCCCAAACGCTACTTTTAAAAGCCATTCGTTCCTTGCATTTGTTACTTATCAGCCCGCACCAGTTCGTCCCCCAGCTCTGCTGTCCTGTCCTCTCAGCCTAGTGCATGAAATTCAATTCTTACACCTCTTATACTCAGGTGAGGATTGGTAGCACTCCTTTTTCTCATCACCCCAGACATTTCAACTTGTAACTGTAAATATATCTTCCAGGATTTCCTGTGTAACAGCTTACCTTACTTTGTGCTCATTGCCTGAATGAGGACCCAGCAGAGCTGCGCCCAGCTCAGTGCCAGCCCTGCACTGAGCAGCCGGCCTCCACAGCAGCCTGCAGCACACAGCTCTTTCTGAAGTGAACTTCTAATATTTTATTCCGAGCTGTAGATCACCTCCAACCCCAAAAGCCAGAAATTGTTAAACTATGCTAGAAATTGCCCAAAGATTTCTCACAACCTCCTGTAAATGATCAATAATGTGGGGGTACCTGTTTGCTCCTGTTTGCCAGCTCCCATGAGGCACGCTTTCTGTCTCACTCTAATTTCTGGTTAATTTGTGTGCTCTTTTCAGCGGGCAGATTTTCACCTCTCCTCCACTTCTCTGAGGAGCCTCCAGTCCCCGTGTGACCTTACTCGGGCTCGCAGTTCTTCCTACCACCCTTCAGCAGCTTCTGTTTCTGTGAGCAGCTGTGTAAGATGTTCTATCGTGATTCTGGAGGAGTATCAGCTCACAGTCCCTCGTTGGGACAACTCGTCTTTTCTCTTAGCCTTCTCGGCTGCCCTCAGGCACCGGACGTTTCTTTCCGCCCGTGGGCTGCAGCACGTTATCGCCACGCACAGCGCCGTGGAGACGGCTCGCCTCCTCGCAGGGCTTTACGGTCCCAACCCTCACCTGCCGAGGGCATCTGTCACCGGGGCTCCGGGTCGCGCCCGAGGCACACCTGGGCCCTCTCGGGGGGGGTTGACGCGCCAGCCCCCACCGGCGGGACACGAGGAGCGGGAGCGGGCAGGAGACGAGCGTCCGCCCGGCTCGCGCCGTACCTCAGGTGCATCCCGCGCTCGGCGCGAGCCCCGCCCCGCCCGCCTGAGGTGAGCCGTGGGGGCGGGGCTGTGGGGCGCGCGCGGCGACCGTTACCGCCCTCCCGCCGCTGGGCGCGCGGCAGTCCGGCTCCCGGCCAATGGCCCCGCCGCACTACAGCTCCCGGCAGCCCCCGCGCCGTGACTCGGCTCGGGCGACGGCGGCGCTGCCCGGGATGGAGTGAGGGGGCGAGTGGTGGAGGTAGTGCGGCCCGCCGAGCTCCGGTCCCCCTCCCCCTGGCTCTCTCTGGCTCGGGCCTATGCGGCCCCCCAGAGACCATGGGATCCAGGATCAAGTGAGTGCCCCCCCGGCCCCGCTCGCGAGGCCCTGAGGAAAGCGGGAGGGCTCCGGAGCGAGAAGGGGACTGACTTCCCCGCCCTCTTCCCAGCTCCGTGTGGAGGCCGCGCGGGCGGGACCCCGGGCCAGGCCGCAGGCCTCGGGCGCGGGGCGAGGAGGACGAGGGGCGGCAGCGGGCACGGCCGCCGGGCCACGGCGGGAAGGCCCCGACGGAGCGGCGGGAGCTGCGCGGCCCTGAGGGGAGCGGTGCCGATTCCTGCCCGCAGCCAGCTGGCTTCGGCCCTCCGGCCGGCGCGGCGGCAGTGGGTTTGTCTGTCAGTCAGCGCAGGCCTTCAGCAGGAGTGGGGCTGCTGGAGCGGGAACGTGCTGACTGCCGGCACTGGTGACATCTGTTCTGGGGGTGCGGTAGGGTCGAGGGTGATCAAAGCCTCATTGCCTGCGTTAGTGCCTGATGGAAAGGGGCAGCCTGGCTGTGGCACCTCTAAGCTGCGCTGCCAAGGGGACTTGAGGGAAGAAGGCGAGAAGTGCTGGAGCTGGTTGATGTGCTAGGCCTGCAGGTCTATGCCCTCAGTACTTTTTTCATTTTCATAAACATAAACAGGGTTGAGACATATCAGTAAGCACTACTGAGCCCAGTTCATCCATAATGTTGTTCCAGGTGAATTCTGTTCACCTGGGACTGGTGGACGTGCGATAACACTACTGCTGAGCAGTGTGCTGGAGAAGGGGCATCCAGTCAGCCTGCATTTCCTCCAGCAGTGTCAATGGGTGCTGCTGAGCAATTGCTTTGCAGCATTTAACATCTCGTTCTTCAGGGTAACAGAGGGTTTTAACTTTTTACCTCTGTTGTTTAATGTAAGACTGAATGTAAGACTGGAGGACACATCGTTTGTGTTGTACCTTTGAGTTCCCATGCTCCTAGGCTGGATGGACTTAAGTGTGCTGTGTTTTAAGAAAATGCAAATGGGTACTGAGTGCTTGTAGTGACAGTGCTGAAATGATGTTTGGTTCCAGAAAGAAACTTGGTTCTTTTTCTGGGTGGGGGATAAATTTTGCGCTTCGTTGGAGTAGGGGTTCTCAGCTATTGCTACAAAAAAATCAAGATCAGGAAAATGAATTAAACTCTTTACATTTCAAGTAAAGGTAGAATCTAAAATTGTTGCCATTTTGGCAGCAGAGTGAAGGTTTTGTCTGCAGCTTACAGCTGTGGACCTCATAGCTGTCACCTTTGTATTGATCACTTAAAGAATATGGTCCAAAATTACTTTTTACGATCTTGTTTTAAACCAACGGAAAGACACCTGCTAACTTAAAATGTGATTCCACTGTATACGTATCAAATCCACAAGCTGTGTCTGCCTTCTCTTGCATTTTGATTGATGCCAAAGAATCTTGAAACCCCAGCAAAATTCCTGTAGTCAGGTTTCTTACTTCTTGCTGTAGATCAACAGTTATGAGGGATATTAAGCTTCCTGGCACATGATCACTGTGATATGCTCTGCATGAAACCCAGGCATATGTGTCAGTTATATTTTTGGTGGATTTATAGTAATGAATCATTAGAATGAAAGATTGCTCAGAGAAAGTTACCAGTAGCTGCATCGAAACGAAGTGAAAGAAATCAGGAAGCTGACAGTAATCCTGTAAGCTTTGCGCTTCTGTATAGCCTCAGGTGAATAAAGGTAACACTGGGTTATGCTGTTGTGTTGAGCCTCGCGTTGGAGCATGCGTGTGCGAGGTGCTTTGTTCCAGAGAGGCTGACAAAAATAGGAATCTGCTTAACCTGGCTGCTATCACTTCCTGGTAACCTTCAGTGTTAAATGCATTTTAAATGTGTCAGTGCCAATCTCCATTTCAGAGGCAACTGTGTTTCACTGCTGAAAGAAGAGAACCCTAACGTTAGCCTGAGACTTTTATCATAGAGCTTGCTATGTACTGAGATGTAACGTTTATCTACTTAAGGAGTGGAATACATGGCAGAAAAAGTTAGAATATGGAAATAATAAGGGTTGGAAATGTGATTTCTGAATTGGATTAGCAACTATGGACTCGTTCTAATGTATTTTGAGTAACTACCTTGTTACAAGACAGTTAATAATCAAATAGTGTTGACTCCTCTCATACCTCTTTTTTTTTTTAAAAAAAGTAGGATGATGCTTTGTGTCATAAGAGGTGCTGACAGAATTCAAATTGTGGCTTTCTGTATGTAAGATGGATCCAACTTTGGAGAGAATTTTTATTTTATTATTCATAAGTCTCTTGCGCTTTGGTAACAGAAATTATTTTGACTATAACAGTTGTGTAAGGCTTAGTTTAAAAATATTTCATTTTAAGATTGCATTTCCTGTGGATTGCTGTGTTACTACAGCTATTTATGCATCAAACAGATTTGAAATAATTCCTATGAAAAGGGTTTATCACAGCAGTATTTTTTTCTCATAGAACTCAGTTTAAATTACTATTGATAAAGAATTGCACTTTTCTGATTATTCCGTTATCAAACAAATAGGGTATTTACATATGTGTTCCATGTATTAATTTTTTTTAATCTGTGTTGTTCTCTTGATAAATGACCGTGGCTTTTTAAGTA
Organism: Phasianus colchicus; assembly: GCF_987193195.1. Taxonomy (NCBI): domain Eukaryota; kingdom Metazoa; phylum Chordata; class Aves; order Galliformes; family Phasianidae; genus Phasianus; species Phasianus colchicus. Next base: position 11,410,071 of record NC_143454.1, on the reverse strand, counting down.
TTACCTGGAAGTTATTTGGAGGGAAAAAGCCGTGTGTGAGTTTTGAAGTTAATAATGCTGTGGACATTGTCAGGGATGAGATTTCAGTACAATACATGCATGGTATTAGATGTCTGCAGGGGAGGCTAATAATCATAAAAAGGGGCTGCAAAATATATAAATTATGGTGCATGTTTATGCTGTATTTGCAGAGTGTATGAAGTTTCACAGTGAGTTGTTTCCTTAATTCTACAGAAAAGTTATAAAATATTCAGAATTTAACAATGACTTCATTCTCATACTGAGGTGTTAGCTTGTTGAATGCAGTCTTTAATACCAAGTTTCTAACTTGGCAAAGTTACTTTAACTTAACTGTTTGTAAAAATAAGTGGATGTTTGTCATGGGATATTAAAATATAAAATTTAAAGTCTTTTGGTCTGAAAGTTTTGGTATATAGTATGTGCTCTTGCCAGCTGCATTAATAAGTATTTTCACTGACGAGTTTAAACACAGACCTTAACAAATACTAAAAAGACGTTTGTTATTTTATCTATTGGTTGTAAAGGTATTTGAAAATCTATAAAATTAATTGAGAAAGCTTAGTGCTAAAAATAGATATGAACAAGTTTGATAAGGTAAGACTGCAGTATATTTTAAAGGAAAATTCATTTCTGATGTTAAGTAGATACCATATCATGTAGTCATCCCGTACCATGATTGTAGGAATGTAGCTAAGAATCTCAGTATCTGAAACAGATGATGTGCAGCAGTGCCTCTGCATTGCAGAAAGAGAATTATGCAGGTTTATTCATAATTCGAAGTAACAATTATTTGTTTGTCTTAGTTTTCTTGTGACTTATCAGTGTAGTTTTCTGAAAAATGGTTCATACATGCAAATCAGATGGGAACTTGTGAAAAAATAAATTAAAATTAATTGAAATGTGAACAATATTGTTGCTTCTGAGAGGTGGTCTGTAAAACTGTAGAGTGGGATCCTATACTATCCTAAAGCAGTGGCAGGCTTTCTATTAATTTAGATAGGTTTAGGGTTTGGCTTAGTGCCACTTCAGTTGTGCTAACTGGGTCTGTGGTGTGAGTAGAAATGTTTGTTTTTTTTTAAATCAATTTTGTTGTTGTAGTAGGATGAAGATAATATAAATTCCCTGAAGAATGGGCTCAGCTCCTTGACATGTTTATATTTTTGGTTTGGGATGCTGGGTAAGATGAGGTTGTTTTCTTTTTTCCCTTTTGCAAGCTGGATATGTAATCAAATTTAATATTATGGCCAAGATCTAGAATAAATGTTACGAAAAGCTTTTTTTTTTTTCTTGGCAGTGCTTCTGAATGACATCTCTGTGACACTGTAGTATTTAGTCAAAATAATTGAAATGACATAAAGGATCTGTGCTTGATTTCTATTGGGTTTTATTTAATTGTACTTTCCTAGTAGAATTGATTTAGATGCTATTTCTACCAACTAATCTCAACTTCAATACACACCTGTTGTGTACCTGTAAGGCTGAAAAATCTGAGGTCATCAGATAAACAAGACAGCCATTTTTATCAAATTGTCATAGTGATGTGTGCGTTCCTGGAACCCTTTTAGACTGAGTAATTAAAAATGTATTTGGAAACAAAAGTTTTCAGTGCTAAATCCTTTTTTTTCCTTTCAGACAAAATCCGGAAACTACCTTTGAAGTGTATGCAGAAGTCACTTATTCAGGCATCAGTTGCATTGGGAAAGGTAATGTTTTACACTGTAATTTTATCTATTTCATGGCAAAAACTATCCTTAAGAACCATGCAGTGTAAAATAATAAGATATATTCGATATTATGCTGGTCTGGACTTATAGATGTCTTTCTTACTGGTTCTGCAAACAGAATCTTCTACAGTTGGAACTAATAATGAGAATCTGTCCTTGTTTGTGGAGGTTCCAGCATTTCTTGTCTTTTAAAATAGAAATAGCTCTTAATTCACTGTGTTGAAGAAATAAATGCATTTTCAGTTTGTATTTGCTGCTCACATAAGGAATGGTTAAGTTTAAACCAAAATGTACTCCGAGTAGTTTGCTATGAAATTTGATTTATTTACTGTTTCTTACATGCTCACAAAAGTGTTTTATATTTGTACTCAAAATTTCTGAGAAATATTCCATGTCTATGCTAGAGAAGTCCCATAACAGCTGAAACCTACATGTAAGTATATTTGTGAATGTTTTATTATACCTTTTTTCTTTGTGCAACTGGTGAAATTGATAAAATCAAGTTGAAATTCCTATACCCAGAACTTATTTCAAGATGTTGTTTTGTGATATCAGTTTCTAAATTGTTATGAAAAGGAGAGATGTTGAATAGGACTGGAAAACATATATTGAAGTAATAATATACCTTTTTTTTTTTTTTTAATGAAAGAATATTGTGTTTTGTATGTGTGGTACAACAAACCAATAGAAAGAATTTTGATCTTTCTTTGACTAGAAAGCCATTTATCTCCTTCTCTATCTGTAGATAAAGATTTCATAATCTGTGAAGGTAGAATTGCTGCTGCAACTCTTTTTCCTTTAGTGCCAAAACTTCCATAGTAGTTGTAACTGGAATACAGTTTGGCTTGTTCTACTGTTGTGCACCATCACAACTATTAGATGTAACTGCAGGAGCCCTTTTAATAACTAATCTTTGTTTCTGCACATCTGACCTGGATTCTAGTGCCAGAAAATCTGAACAAATTTGACCGTAAACATTACATTGTACAGTACTAGTGTCTGGGTATAATCTTCTCTTTGAAGTGTGTTTGCATCCCCCTGGAGGGATTAATTCCCTGCTGTGGGAAGGTGGGTTAAAAAGCACTGAAACTACTTTACAGGTTTTTAATTGGAGAATTTAGTATACGTCTTGTTCTATAAACCAACTGATTCTGTAGGAGTTTCAGTTGTGTTTTTAAGTTTGTTCTATTCACTTGTAAGTGCAAAACCTTTGCACCAGTTGCTTTTACTGTGTAAAAGATAGTTTATATATTCTGAAGTTAATTGTCTGAATAATCTTTAAGCATTTTTTCCCACATTTAAAAAAAAACATTTAAGAGATGCCCTTTATCCACAGAAGTTTTAGATCAATGCATCTCCAAATATTTTGTCCTTCTGTTCTCATCAGGATCTGTTGTTTGATCCTCTGCAGTCTTCACTTCTTCATTGGCTAGCTATGCTGGAAAACCCAGAGTATATATCTGTATTTTACTGTAGTTAGAGGAATGTATATTAAATGATGAGGAACAATTACTATTAAAAAAGGCAAAACATAAAAAATGCGTAAGGAGCAAATTGTCAGGCATGTTTAAAAACCTTTCTTCCTATGTGATGAATTCCAAAATTTACTAAGACAACTAACTTTGAAGTTTATGTCTAGTATCATAATAGTACAGATCACTTAAATTGCATTTAATTCTTACAGCAATTTTCTAATATAGTTTTGAGGAGAATGGATTGCTCCAAAGCTGTAATAGTCCAAGTGTGGGAGACTGTCTGGCTTGTGGGATGATAAAACATGCCTTCATTTTGTTAATAATAGCTAAAAAGTTTGCGTAGGAAAGGATATTTTTCATGTGACTGTTAAATATCACATGCAATTAAAAGCCTTAATATATTTCATGATTCATTTGCTTCTTGCAGATATGGGAAATATTTACTCCCATTATTAACTACTAGCGGACAATTGTAAATTCAGATAGCTTCATTGTTTGTATAATACTTAATAATCTTACATTAAATGTTTACTTAGTTAAAACCTTTCCAAATGGATGAGAGCATTATGCATTGTCTACCATGTAGAAAATTCCATCAGTTTCCAAGGCAGGTGACTGTAAAAGAAGAAAGGCTGTCCTGGGCTCCAGGAAAGATACTGATAAACTGGAATGTGTTCCTGAAGAACCACAAAGATGGCAGGTGAGCTGGAGCACTTGCAAGGAGAGGTTGAGAGTGCTGGATTTGTTTGGCTTGGAGAAGACTTCAGGAGATCTTTGCAGCAGCCTTCCATACCTGTGAGATATTCATCAAGGTGACAGGCTCTCATGCCAGTGCACTGCAGGAGGACAAGAGGTAGTGACATAGATGGAAACAAGATGATCTAACTGGATATCAGGAGCAACCTGTTCACCATGTGGGCAGCGAGTCTTGAACATTGATATGGGTTGTGCAGTCTCTATCCTTTGCGATTTTAAAGACTGCATGACAGCCCAAACCTGACCTCACACCTGACCCTGCTTTGTGCAAAAGGTTGGACTTTGAGACCTGAGGTCCCTTCCAGCCTAAATTGTCGTATGATTTGATTTATAGAAATGTAAGCTCTAGAACACCCAGGAGGTGCTTTCTGCTCACGAAAGCTGATAAATTGTAAATTGTTTTCTTTGAGTCAAGACAGAGCTCTGCCAAATCAGAATGAAATGTGTGAATTGAGAAAGGAACGATTGCTGGATGAGTTCAGCTCTAGGCTCTCTGGCCTTTTCCCCTCTGAATTGTTCAGAAATTAAATATCTGTGTCCAGCATTGGTAACTTGTGTATTTCTGGTGCATGAAGTCTTCAGTATATTACAGATTTCCTAATTAAATTATATCTTAAAGTTATGCTGGTGATTTTATTTATGCATTTGTAGATGATCTTGTTTGGATACGTATAGTGTTTTCTTACTTATTTGAGTCTTAATTTTTAGTAAGTTTTCATGATGGGACCTGTACCTTTGGTATTCTCTTATTCTTTGGAATTATTTTATTCAGTGCAAGATTTAAGAGCAAAATAGATGCTTTATATGGAATACCATTATTTAACTGATTTTCTTTTTCCATTTTTAAATCTCATGTAAAGGAAGGAAGAATGCATTCCGTGAGTTTATGAAGTCCTTACTTCTGATTTATGTTTTTGTCTTGACATCTTGTAGTATTAAAAATTCACAGACATCAAGGTAAACTACAAGGAACTTTAATTGTTTCTGTTATAAGTCATTGCTGCTGGACTTCTAGAAGTTCAGTAGCATTCTACACTTTTGATATAGTGTGTGCTTATGACTGTGTTACCCTCAAACTGCATTTGTTATTGTTGAACCTCAGCTATAACATTTATTTTTTTCCACCAAAACTTCTGAGATGCACAGATAGAAAGAAGTGATTAGCAGTTTTGGTTTAAATACCTATCTAAAGAAACCAAAACTATACTAACCACTTGCCTTCATTTTTCAAAGCATTTTATGATCTTAAAACTGGTGCACATAATTCATCAAAAATGTGTGACAAATTTGAGAATTTTGCTGGAGCCAAAGGTTCTCTCTTGTTAGAATGGGTTTTGAGGAGAATTGGAACATACCTGTCAAACTATTGGTGCAGAAAAAGAAGTTGTTAGTCTAAAGTAACAGATCAGAATAGTCTCTAAAGTATGAAAATTTGAAAGTAAATGCTCATAAGAGTAAGGCACTCCCCCTCCACCCCTATCTGGGAGGACATAGCATGCTTTTGTATGGGGTTTTTGTGTTCTCGCCAAAGCAGACTTTATAAAAGTGTGTCAAAGCTGTAGCTTTGCCATGTAGTGTGCCAAAAGGCCTTTCTCTCCAAGGACCTCATCTTTCATCTTTTTGTGAGTGTAGCATAAATTCTTGCTGTGTGTTCAAGGAAAAAGCTAAAATGGTTTAGTACAGCTAAAGGATTTCTTTCTTTTTTTTCTTTTTAAATCATGGTAAGTTAGAAGCCTAAATGTGATAGCGTGGACACAGCATAAATGTGTTAGAGTATGACAAATGTTCACTGGATTAGTAAAGGAAATGTAGTTTATACAACTTCTTTTATGACAGAATTTAAAAGGTCTTGCTGTAGACTCACCATGTGCTTCTTTCTTTTCTTGAAAACATACCACTAAGTTGAAAAGGGAGATGAGTCTTAGAAGGAAACTATTAACTCCGAGGGAGTTTATCATTGTTTGAGAGAAAGGATGAAATTTGCATTTGAATTGGCTCGGAGAGTAGCATGTACTACTAATCTTGTTCCTACTAGAAGCTTGTGAGTAGTTTAAGTACTTCCTTCTTTACTTTTCATGTTCTAGCCTAGTGTTGTAATAGCTCTTCCCTCTTCTCCCCTCCCCCCCAGTACATCACAAATGTTATAACTGAAACATATAGAAGTCCTTAACTCTACTGGGAGATATCATGATGTACTTGGGCTCTGAAAGTGTTCTACAGTTGTTACTGTGGTTTCCATGATAGGACTTTTTTAGGTAGAGAAAACGAGCAGACTTTTGCCTCTGCAGAGTGCACGTACTGCTACCCCTTATCATATTCTCTTTGTCCTAGGTTGTAGTTTTAGGTAATACATCAGTACCTCCTAAAATTGCTGTATTTTCTTGAACATAAACAAAGTTACTTGAGTAAGATTAAGAGTTAGTAATTCAGAAGTTGGGAAACCTTACCTATGTTTCCCTAAAGCAACGTTTATTTTGTGAAGTGAAAAGATTTTGTTGCTTGAAATCTTCCTGTTATGCATTGGGAAAAAGGTAACGTTAAATAAGTAACAAAGGCAATACAAAACACATACTCCTTTCTGGTAAAAAGGCTTTGAGTTGAACTTGTGCTGTAATTCAGGTACCACGAGTTTTCCTATCCTACCTTTATTGGTACTGTGTCAAACTTCATTAGACGCGATTGGAAAAATAACCAAATCTAAGCATTTGGGAGTGGTGATTCTCCTAAGCTGCTGCTTTGTTTTCTGTTACTTCAATCACTTTTAAGTACCAACAAGGTGGAAGACATTCACAAAGAATTTACTAGGACTGAAGTAACCAGATCAAGTAGCACTGTCTGAACTATTTTGTTCAAAGGCAGTTTCCAATTTGAGTTCTACAGTATAAATCAAATATGTAATTCAATTCACTTTATGAAACATCTTAGAATTTGTCATATTGCAAGTCATCATACATTTTACTTAAAACATTCCTTAGGTATGTTCTCAGCTGATATTACTAGCTTTAATAAAAAGCAGAAAGCTAGCTATAATCATGAATGTTCTTCCGTTTCTTTAATTTACTTAGTGGGAAGAGATCTGTTGTTCTTTTTGCATCATGCTTTAACTGCTTCTGTCTACAGACTTTTCTGTTTCAAGTATTTACTAGTCTGCACTGCATTGGTGCTGCTGGCACTGTTTAACTAGAGAGAAAAATTCTGCACAGAAAGTCTTACTCACAAGACTTTAAACTCTTTTGTTGATTTATATATTTTTTAAAGGAGCTTGACATCTTCATCAAGTTCACAGTGGGCCTGCTTTGTTTGCTTTCTCTTGAATGCTTGATAAGATTTTTCTTCTATTGTTTTGTGCAGCAAGGACAGAGCTGGCCATGGCTGAGGTGGTTTTTTTGTAAATCCACAATATGGTCATTGTCTGCTGCTGAATAATTGTGACTGCTTTTTGTACAACCAGAACTAAGGCTTTGGCTGTGAACAGATTCCTTCTTAGCGTGAAAAGAGACTAATCCATGTAAATACAGCCCCAAAATAAAGCTTTACAGAAAAAGGGAAAGGCTGCTAAGCAGGAGGGCAGAGGTCAGCAATTTAACCTTTAACCTAACAAATAAGAAGCATGAAAGTTCCTGAATTGGTTTACAAAGGCGAGCTCCTGTGATCTGTCAGTTTTTCTTTTCACGATAGAGTTGGGTGAGAAAACTGACTGACAGCTAGTGCCTTTTTAACTGCAGGTTGAAATTAACTGCTAAACTGAAACTTTTTTAGAGAGCTTTTTTTAAATGGTTTTAACAAATAATTTTCATTCACTAGCTGTATTTGCATTTTCCTTGAATTTATAGAGGAGTTCGAGTGGTTCTTTTTAAAGAGTTCTTGTGAGATTCAATTTAGATACCAAATGCTACTGAAGCATTCGATATTTCAGCATTTGAAGCATTTAAGAATTTGACACAGGCTTCTTGCAATTAACTCTGTTAATGTGCTTCTTTAAAAGTAGGGCTGTTATCCCAATAACTGCAAACAGATTATACTTTGAATAGAGTCAAAAAGTTGTTATGGAAGTGTTGACTTAAATTAAAAGAGTAATTTTAACTGTAGTTTGTACTCAGTCACAGAAATTTCCAAGGTGGTTTGTTTTTGTTTGTCCTTATTTAATCACAACAGGTAATCTCATTAAGGAGTGTTAACTTTTGCTTAGTGCATCTGAAATCAGCTGTTAATCTCAGTATAGATGTTTCTGTAACTTGTACAGAACAAAGAACTTTAATTAGAGTGTCATTCAGATGGAAAAGAAATAAGAAATAATGACTTTAAAGAAGACTCCCTGTAGGTTAAGAGTAGGGACTTTTTTTTCCCTAACGTTGTAAGCAGTGTCCACACTTTGTCTGCTGATACAGGGGCCAGTAATTCTACCCAGAGAATAAGTTTAACAGACAAGCAAAGTAAATTCAGTGAAGCAAAAGATGATCCAGGTCCATTATTGTTACCTATTCTTTTTGAGTGCTCTAGGCACTACAGGCCTGATCCTCTTTGATATGATGGTTTTTTCGTCATGAACAAGAAAAGTGTTCTTTTTTAATTGAGAAGAATTAGCAAGATGAAGTTACTGTAAAATTATAAGTGTAAAACTGATCCAAGACAACTTTTTTGATTCAGCCATGGCTGTATGTTAAAGAACGCAAACAAACGAAATCTCCAGTTTTTTTGTGCTATGAGAGAATAGCACAGTTTTCTGTATAAAATGCTACTGTGCGCTGATTCATAGTTATGGGTCAGTGTGTGGTTCACTTCCCTGTGTTTGTGAATAACAGAGCTAAGATAGTTTAATCACGGCATCATATTGTCTTAATATGCTAACGTACTCATTGTCTGTGATTAAGGTACATTACCTGCTCTCTGCTGAATTCCCTCATTCAAGAGAAGGAATGCCATAAGATGCTCCTGACTTGTGACTGATGAGTAAAGAGTGATTTGGCCCTGCTGTGGCCCAGCAGTTTTGGTAGATCTACCTGTCAAAATTCCAAATGCTGACAGATCAATTAGCTCTTTTGAACATTATTTTTATGTTTTTTTGTTTGTTTGTTGTTGTTGTTTTTGAAACACCTTTGCATGTTGTTTCTGATAAAACTTATTTCACAGAAGTTGGAACAGAAACTGAGAAAGCAGAACAAGGGAGTAAGGGTGATAGTAAGGGTGATGATCTTGGGTAGAAGATTGGAAGTAAACAATTTATAATGATAATCTATTTTCAAGAATGGGTTATAAGCTGAGCTGTTTATTTGTTTGTACTTCCGTAGGACACTGATGTGCACAGCCCTCTGCCCCCTGTTTAGTTGCTTGTGATTTTTCTGAACTTTTGTTACTGGACATGTGGAAAATAATGTTTCCTAACTGGATAGATAAACTAGTAAGAACAAAGGATACATAATACAGATAGTCAAATAACATAGAGCTATGTAGGGCCCTGTATGAATATCATCATCTGGGTGGAAAGCACCATAGTAAAACTGGAAGGAAGAACTATTGCCAAAATAATATTCACTGTACCAAAATACGTGATCTGTCCTAGACTTCATTGGCTGTTACATGTGTAGAGAAGGAACGAAAAGAAACAAAATAAAACCTTGTTGGGGATATTTTTAGCAGTATTTTTACACACTGAATTCATTTAGGGATTTCATATGCTATTGAAGAGAACTGAACTAGCAACTCCCATCGCATTCTAATCGGATTTACTGAATCCCATCTTTACTTCCTTTAAAGATAAAATATGAGAAATATGTTGAAACTACATAGCTAGGAGTATAAACAACAGCAACACTACTTCTTTTGAATTGGTTTTTATATGCTTTTATCCCTTAAGTAAATAACTAATTCTTCAGGTATGTCAAGTTGACCTGTAAGATACTTAGATATCTTTGAGATCTTCTGTTTTAAAGACTCTTAAGTAAATAAATGATTGCTATAAAAAGTAAGTAATAAAAATTCAGATACTAAATTGTGAAGACAAAACAGTTAATTATCACAGTATAATTATGCAGTAGAATCAGGTGTCCTTCATTTATTTGTAAGATTTGTATTTCAATTAATATTATTCAAACCATGTTCTTTATTTTTTTTATTAGTGACTGTAGTATGGTGCAGACAAGTAAGGAAAGATAGTAGGAAGGAGAAAAAGATACGGCAGAATGGAAGTTGACTCTGAAGAGATAGTAGACCAGAACCAGCCTGTGGTAAAGGGCAGGATCAGACTGTGGTAAAATATGTCATTAAAAAACAAAACCAAAACAACAAAAACCCCAACCCTCACCAATAAGCAAATAGACCACTTTCCTTCCAATAAGTGTGAGATTGTATTCTGAAGCTGCTCTCCACTTGTACCTATAGTAGTATCTGATTTTTGTTTTATGTGGTACTTGTCTGTAGATCATTTACTTGGTTTAATTCTAGTAGTCTATCAAACAAATAAAAGTAGATCACATAGGGCATGTAATTATCTGTAGAACCTATGTCCACAAATCCATTAAAACTCATACTTCTAATTATCACAGAGTAATACATTAGTCACATCATTATATTTGGATATGACATTTGTACATGGAAAAATGCTATAGATACCTGTTTGTCTTGCTCTGTTGTGAACGATGTCCTTACACGTTGAAGATAATGCTTGTCCTGCATGTTTGTTGCTTTTACTTTAAGTATCTTACCTTTGTTTTTGAGAATTTATTTTTGTTTTTGTTTTTAATGATATTAAAAATCATATTGATTATGGCTTCAGAAAATTTGCTTATTAACTGTTTACTAAAAATACGTAGTGCTTCAGTGTGTCTTGGATTCTGTCAGTGCTTTTTAACTGAATAGCTTTTTCAAGTATTTTCTCATGGAAAGAAGTATACAGCTTTGTGTATGCATAGGCAGTATTCATAAATCCAAGTTAGTGAGTAAATAGTTATTTAATGGTTCAATACTTCATATTTTAACAAACTGTTGAGGTAAAAAGTAACAGAATCTCAGTTTGCCACTTCTCTTGGAGATTGTAAAATATATGCTTTGTTACTCCTGAAATACCAAATGTCATACCTAGTAATGCAGTAGTTATAGTGCTTTTCATTTTTGATCTATTTCTTGATTGTTTATTTTACCCTGGATATGGAATTAGGTTCTTCAGTAAACCAACCTGAATCAATTCCATACCTAGACTTAACCCTTGGAATGCAGTGGAATTCACATGAACAATTAAAATTGAGTATTGACATCGTTTTTAAAATAGTCATACATCCCAATTTTGTTTATCTCAAAGTTTTAAAAACCTAGCGACCTCATTGCAGCTTGACTATAATTACCATGTTTAAACTTCTATGCATTTTTTAGTTTAAACAGCCTTTGTTTTTTTTTTTTTTAACGAAAAGAAAATTAATGAGAAGAGACAAAGAGACATCAAAGAGGTTTTCCCTCTGATTGCAGTGTTAGAAGTTTTGCCTGAAAATAGGTTACATTTCTTCTGTTTTCAGCTGAATCCTCATTAACTTTACATTTTAATGATGTCCAGAGCAAATTATGCCATTACTGTGGATGCCTTAAAGGAAAGCTTAAAGGACACCTTTTTAATGTTTGTTTCTTTATTGGTGGCAGTATTTGTACCAGTATTATAAACAATGTTAGAATACTAAAAGTAAACCCAAGACATAAAGATCTACTTTTTGCCATACGTACAGATAGAGATATATTCTATATATATAGTAGAAGTATCTTCAGTTAATATTTAACACATGTTCAGCATGTTAGGGGGATATCTTCATCACTGCAGAGGAAAAATGTAAATCATGTCCTTTGAAAGAGTTTGCAAATTACTTCTCCATCTTATAATCAGTTTAATTTATAATGATAGAATGGAGAGAAGGATGATGTAACAGAGCTTCTGAATTTTTGTTTTCCTGAGCCTTCAGTGTAGCAGGTGATTGAAATGTTAATGAAGTGATGGTTCATATTTTTACATTGAGATGAAGCATTATTGGAGGAAGTCTGGAATTTCAAATCTTCTGATTCTGTGTTCTAACAATAATAACAATAAATTTATAAATAACCCCACCTCCTTCCAAGCAGAGTATAACAGTGCTGCATTAACTTGCTTTTTCTGCTTGTTTTCCTCCTCACACTGTTACCCATGTAAGTGTGTGTTTTTGACTGTAGATCATTGAAAAGTATGACAGTCTGGAAGATTTTGTGGACAGCTGAGGTTGTCTTTTTTATACATCTGGTGTCTGAAAATTGTGAATAGGATCTTTGATTTTTTTGGGCTGCACTCTGATCAATAAACTACATTTTTTAAAGTGGAGTTATAGTGAAGGAGTGGGAGCAGAAAGAAAAAGGAATGTCCCAAAACTCATCTAATAGAAGTTGAAATCTAATTGACTTAGTGAAATATTGTCATTTAAGATTTGAAAGGCTTGTACTTAGTGACTGTATTGCCATAATGGAAGTACATTTTTATTTAATCTGATTATTTCTATCAATATGTTTCTGTTTGACATATAATTTTACTAAGGTGGAGTCTTGCTTGTGTATGTTCAGTATTCCAGATCTGTATTTCTGAAAATTTTAATTCCACAATACATGTGTTCCAGACGTTAATTCCTGAATGGCTGTCTGTCCACTCTAGCCTTACCAAATGTTTGGTGTTGATGCTCATCTGCAGGTATAGCAAAGCTGTCTTCTGTAGTCGAGCATTATTGTGCATGCTTATGGTTAGCTTAGATAAGATGTTCCTGAGAGCTCACATTTGTCTTTTGGTCCTGTGAACTTCACTTTAAGAGTGCTACAGTTTTATTATTTGCTTTTCCACTGTTTTTTGTATGGGCACCTCAGAAGTTTTATTTTCTTGACCTATGTATATTTAGGTCTTACGTAAATGATTTTTTTCCTTTTTATTTTAAACTCAAGGCAATTTTTTGCTAAATTGTTTTTTTCCTGGTTAATGCATTCTTCAAGCGATGGACAAGTATGGAGGTATATGATATTTCCATCATCAGTAATTAATTGAATAATTCAGGATTCACTAGACCAAAAGTAAAACTGAATTAACCTTTCTGTTTTGGTATGATTTTTGTTTATTCTTAAAAAAAAAAAATCTGTAGAAACTGTTTAGAAGTCTAAGTTCTCATAATTAAGTATGGCTGACCCAAAGCATGCACCAGTCTGATGCATCTTAGATGGTCTCTTATTAGAAAATGGGTTTAGTTCTTTCAAGTCTCCGTAAGCCAGATGCTTGAAAACAGCTTTCGAAAGTGGTGGCTTAAGTTCCTGGCTTAGTTTATGTCTTTTAGCTTAGATGCCTTCTGATGTTAATTTGAACATCATATTATTACAGAAGACCAAATGCTGTTTGCTGTCTCTTTTTATCCCTTATTTTGTAATTATCAGAGAATTCACAGTATCGTATCTTTAGTTGAGATACATAATAAAGAATAATGATTAATAAGGTCTGGCTAACAGAGAAATGCACTATTATTTCTTTGGCATACAGGATTTTTGTATAGAATTATATTAACAGTAAAAAGCTGACATGTTCTTCCTGGTAACTTATTCCGCAAATATTTGCGGAGTGGCTATTTCCAACCAGTTCTGTGTTAATGATGGTGCAAGGTTGAAACATTCCAGTCATTCATACTGCTGTCCTCCCTCTCTCTTATGTGTTTCTTTGCTCAGCATTTTTGCCATATTTCTTGGCTTTGTTGTGGTCAATTCAGTCAGTATAATAGCAAAGACATTGGCTTTTTTCTTTATGAAAGAATTATGTTAGAGATATACTATAACAGAGATAAGAGCTATTTATGTCCCAAGCTATTGATTTTTAATTAGTGTTGCCTGGGCTCATATATGTTGGCAGAATTGCTAACAGCTTGTGGCATTTTTTAATTCACATCTTCTTTTTGAGTATTTTGACAGTGTCATTCATATCTCATGAAAAAGTACCTTGTCAGGTTAAATGTGTTAAAACACCGAGGGGGGAAAAAAAAAGAGAATGGAACATAGGGCTGCCTAGAAACCTTGATCCATTGCCAAAGTATTTAAACAATTTAGTGTTTTGGTTTTCTAGCTCCAAGCTGCTTCTCAAATCCCTTGCTAATTAATCCAGTTAATTCTTTGTAGACTAACTGTATGCAGGGCTTTTTCTTGTGCTTGTATCGCTGAGAACCCTGTTTTGTTCAAAGCAAACTTAAGCTCAGTTATAAAGGTTGTAGTAAAAAGGTGAATACTAGTAGATGTAAATACACTGTTTTGAGCCTTTTTTAGAGGAGCTGTGTTTGTGTGTGTAGCTTCTAATTTAATCTTTCATGTTTAAAAATTAAACATATATGTTTCTAGTAAAAATATCATTTAAGAAATGGGAATAGAGCCACTATGGAATAATAGTGTGCAGTATTAGTGCTGTGATATTGCAATTACTGATATATATATTTACTTTTCGATAAGGAAAGTATTGGAAATACTGTTCTCTACTCTGTAATGAATGATGGAATATAGGGCAAATAGCAGTTTGGGATTGAGAGTTCTCAAAAGTGACCTGTTGATTCTCTTCAATCAGCAGACTGAAGTCCCTTGATTACAATACAAAAGTGTATAAATTCAGAAGTAGCAGCAAGGATGTGAAGAGCTTGGAAACCTGATTAGGCATGGTATGAGCTAATGGGAGAAGAGTGTACTCTTGTTTAAGGTGTGTTTGTTTGTTAAAAGCAGCTGTTTCTGTTGGACATGCTTTAGTGGTTTACTTCTTGATTTTAAGATTTGTATAAAACTCCTCCTCATTTTCTGCTTATTGGTGTCAAACGTTCGGCTGTGTGCAATAATGCAAGGCTCCCTCTTGGTGTTTTTTTCTACCAAGTGCTATGAGAAAAGCCTCTGAACATTCTTATGTTCTTCGCCATCAGTTCTTTGAGTTATTCTGAGAAGTTGGATCCGAGGACTTTTTGTCTATAGGACACATCTTTCCTTCCTGTTCTGTGTAATACTGCTTGTTTTTGCAAATCAGTTATGATGTGCAGATCGTGGAGAGTCAGGTGGTGCTGCCCCATGCTCAGTTACACTTCTCCTTTCTTTGGTCACCATCAATAGATTTGCATGGCGGCACAGTGGGAACTGATGGCCATCTGCATGCACTTTGCTGCCTTGTAGATAAACTTGTGGAGTGAAAAAAAAAAAAAGTGGAAGTGGTTTAAAGCTGAGTTTTTAGGTTTCCTTTGAAACTTACAGTAAAGGACAAAATATTTTCAGTGGAGCTGCTAAAGAATTGGCAGTTGTTGAAAAAGTCTGAAAATGTGATTTTCTTATATAATAAAACTGGGCGGGGACATGATTAGGGAAATAAATGAAATTGGTAGTTTTCTACCTACCTGATTTTCAGGGCTTGTTTTTAAATGAATATAATGTGATCTGTGAAATGTTTGACTCTGAACTAGAATAGTATGTAGTAGCAGGATATGTGCTTGCACGTCTCTTGGAAGTGCCCAGTATCTTTAAAGATTCTCTGCACGCTTCTGTTTTGCAATTAAACGTTCTTTTGATAGCCTTTCATTTTCTGCAGTACCAAAAATATTTTTAAATTTTTTATGGATACGGTAGGTTTCCTGTCTCTTTGCATTGAATATCAGCAAGCTCCTCTTTACATAAAACAAATAACTCTTTGAGCTGTTGGTACTGCTTTAAATGTACTAAGCTTCCTTTTTTAGAAGCCATCTTTTATTATAGCACCACACATGGCATAAAGTGAGCACTGTTAATAGTTGCTGAAAGCATTGCTCATACAAAGTACGTCAGTACTGCAAGTGTGCACATACCCACAGTCCTCCTCCAGTACTTGGTGCTGTCTTGGTAATGAACTTTTACTCCGAAAGAGGGAAGTTTCGTTTTTTTTTTTCTTTCATCTTCTGATCATTAGGTAGATGAGGTGTGTTTTACCAAATCAAGACCTCTTCTCCTGGACCCTCTTCACTGAATTTTGAATGCTGTTCAAGAAGCTCAACATCCTCATCAACCCGTCTGACTCCACAGAAAGTTTTTGCAGGAGAGTGGATTGAATGCTTTCCCTGTTTTTACAAGCTTTCTTCTTGTGCAGTGCTTTGGCTTGTAGGCTTTCACAGCATGCAGTGATGTAGCTGTTGTTGATGCTCACTCTGACCAGTCCAATCTGTTTTTTAACTCCTTTTGTTTGCTGACACTTACAAGTTTGCATTAACATTTTAGTAGAATGAAGAGTGCTAATATGGCTGATAAGTTGAGATAGGAGTGTTATGCAGTTGAAGCTGAAACAAAAATGTGAACTGAAGTACTGAAGGGCACAAGGTTATGTTCTTAAGTGTACAAACAAGATGATTATTGCTGATTTTATATGTGGACTTGCTTGTCTTAAAATGTAGTAGTCATTTAGATTTCAGTAGTTGTAATAAAATTAAGCATGACTCTCTAAGGAAGTGTATGCTCTTGTAGAAACCACAACCATACTATTATTGCTCTTCATAAAAATGTGTCCTGAAAAATGATATACTGACACTTTTCTGTGGCACAATTTCATTTTTGATAGTATCTGTTCAATGCCATTTGAATAAGTAAAGCATTCTGAAATAAACAGAGATATAATTACAGAAATTTTGAAGCTCTGAAAACCCAGAATAGTTCTGAAGAGCTTTTATATATGATCTTATATTGCTTTTCAAGGAGGTTCCCGTAAGAAAAGGTATTTGTGCAGATCAGTGAAGCACAACAGAGTCATTGGGAGCAGGTGTACTCTACTGAAGTAACACGTGGTAACTTTGAAACTGAAACTGGTTTGATACTATCAATATTGAAAGTATGAAAGTAAGGTCAGAGTTTTAGACATTGTAAAGTTGCATAGCTTGAGGCTTAGAAATCAGTATTCACTGTTGCATGTTTAACAAAGAAGGTATTCTCTGTGTAGTTCAGCCAATTATGCAACTGCAGAAGAGTCATGGTTTACTGTGGATTTTTTTGTTTGTTTTTTATTATAACACTTCAAGAGCTTATGGTTGGCTAGAACACTTTTGTTCCAAGTGCTTTTTCAATCAGTTCAGATTAAACCTGAAATGTGATGGTCTGTATGGCAGTGAATATATTTATACGGTGCCTGGTAGGTATTTGACTAATAATATGTCTATCAGAATTTATGATGGTAGAATTTGAGGAAAAAGGATTTTTTTTTAGAGGTGTTACTCTGTCAAGTGTTCTGTAATATGTGGTGAAAATAATGCAGTTTGAAAAATGTTTTAAGGTTTATAAACAATTTTATAGTAATGAAAGGTCTAGAAGTACGTTGAAAAATGCAGTTTGTTTTCATTAATAATGTCTTTAAGCTTTTTGTAATGTAGCTGATTGATTGCAATGGCCATGTTGTGGTTTTATGTGTGTTTCTTTTAATACAGTATTCCTAAAAAGCAATATTGCATTAAAATGTTATTCCCAGCCTTCTTCAAAACAACAAAGAGAATTAAAAATTAGCTGGCTGACACAGGAAAGTAGGAAATGTGACATTATGCAAAAAAATTATCTTAAAATTAATTGAGTGACAGTGCTTATTAACATGCCATTGTTATGTATAAATTATGTTGGCTATAAACTGTCACTTTACAAATGTAAATCTTATATTTTTGCTTTAAAAACCTGACATGAATAAATACATTTTGGGGCTACATTTGGTGTGCTTGACCATTCCGCAAAAACAATCTTGGGAAAGCAGATCAGCGTACATAAGCGATGTTGAAATACACGCCTTGTAAATATTAAAGAGGTAGGCTGTTTCTTGTAAAAATGTCAACTCTCCAGTTGCTTTGGTCTTATCTTGCGTAACTTGAGAATTTGCATTCTGGAAACATAAGCTAAATTGACAGATTTATGCAATCACTACTTGTGTCTGGTACTGAACTCTAGACGATGCACTAACTCTGGGTTACTGTTTGCTGTGTGCTAGCTACATATGATGGGCTGTTTATTTTGCTTTCTTTATTGCTTCTGAGAGTTAAGAAAAATTGTAACTTGTAAATTCTGCCCAGGGTGGTACTGGCGCTTCCAGATCGCCACATCTAAATCGTAGTATGAAATATTAGTTAACTATTTCTTAGGACAAGGAGTGCTTGCCAGCTGCTGTTGAAGTGAAGAGGCTGTCACCAGGCAACTCTACTGCCTCAGAATATAAATGCAGAGTGGCAGGAGAGAATCAAATTTGGTGTTCTGAATGGTGGCCTGAGCAGATCTCCTTTAAATTTATAGTGTGCTGAAACAGTTATAAGAAAAACAATCCTCATTGAAAAGAAATCAATGATTTTTTTTTTTCCCCCAAATGAAGACCTACTTAAGTGATGTGCTTCTATATAGCTTCTATGGTTACTTTTCTGTAATTATTACTAGTCTGTAAAATATTTTGTGTTTTATTTCATAAGCTCGGCCTTGTGGCTTCTTGAACACTGAATTAGGATGTTATCTAATGGTATTCTTATACAATTTTTACCAAATTTATACCAAATTTTTATAAATTTTAGTTTTGTAATTTGGCTAAAATTACAGGAGGGGGAACAAAAAACGAAATGAAAAGCCTAGTTCATTTGAAATTGACTCCTTCCTGGACTCCTGGAGTTTGGCTTAGGTTTCCAATGATACTGAATTTCTGGGTTCACTGAAGAACAGCTGGTTATGTAGAGAAATGTTCACTTAAGTGCATAGTAAAACAAACAGAAAATATATCAACCATGCTTTAATGTGGGATTGAGGTATCACCAAAGTAATTAACCCGTGCATGTAAAAGATCTAATGACCTCCATTAAAGATGGTACAAATATGTACCAAACAAAACTTGCAGTAGACACCCTTATGTCTTCTGTATTTGAGCTATGATGTTATTGTAGCTCTAGAGCTGTCTTATGCATCCAGTTGTTATAGTTCTAGCTTTGTTGTGTCAGTATCACCGGTTTGAAAATTTATCTGAGCTGAAAGTTTTCTGTTTTTCTTTTAAAGAATTAATTCTGGGTTTATTTATCAGAATGATCTTACACCTTCTGATTTGTCCTTGTTCTTACAGTTTAGAATGCTAGTCAAAGAGAAATTAATCTGTATTATAATGTGATGGATTTTATGCTGATTTCTTGACACGGGCATAGCAAAAAAAGTTATGAATTCAGTATAGAGGTAATTCCCCAACTGTATTTCGTACCCAGGATGCTCTGCCTAGCATCACTGCTCTTTCACATCTGTGACTGAAAGAATTGGTAAGGTTTTGATTGAAGTTGGCACCATTCCATTTGAGAACTCGAATCATTAAACAGTAGCAGTTGAAGTTGGACACAGTGTCTTATAAAAGAGTCTAACTAGTCTGATGCGTAACTGTCTAATATCCTTTTACTTTTTATTTATCATATCTTGACTCTGCATTTTCTTCAGTCCAGTGTTTCTTGATCTGTTGCTCTTACAGCTTGATGCTCTGGAGGGGAGGAGCTGGACTTTGTTCCTTGAGAGGCAAAGGAGTTCATGCTACAGAAAATGTTTAAAATAATAAAAATTGAATTGACTTTAGTTTCAGGTCTTATGGTTATGCTTTTGTTACCATTTGGATCAGACCTAATTATGATATTTTTCCTGATTCTCCAACACCCACTTATTGCATGATGCGTTGGTTTTTCAAATGGTATTGAAACAGAAAAGATTCTTTTGAACTTGTAACCATGGCAGAGGAAAATGGATATATTGTCCTTAATGTCTGCTACCTTTCTGTAATGAAAAGTGTGTGTGGTGCTAAATATCTTCTAAATGGTAGTAGGGACAGAGCAGTGGCTTGAAGTGACAGCAACTCCCAGTCAGTTACTTGGTAAGAGGATACGAATGAAGCCCCAAGGCAATTTAAAACACAGGAAAACATTATCTGAGAAGCAAGTGTTGTTTCTATCTTGTACATAAAGTACTTCAGCATTTCAACAGGTTTGTAAAATAGGTTTAAGCAAGATGCTCATAGATGGAAAGTTGGATTGGGTGCTAGAGGCAATGGAAGACTCGTGTTTAAATCTTGTGAAACTTATTTGTGCAGGTTGATAAATAGATGTGAGAAGATGATTTGTTGTTTCATTTGGTCTGACTGGTTGCTGAAACTTAAGGGCAGCTTTCACAGGGAAAGTGTGATCTGCTTCAGTCAAAAAATAGAGGAATTTACAGAGAAAATGAACTCAGTGAGCTCATTCACTGCTCTTGGGTTCTTGCATGTAATGACAATCTTTAGCTGTGTAACTCAGGTATGAGCTCTAGATGGCCATAAGTTTGACACTGACTTTTCTAGAGACTTTTTTCCTTGCTCTCTTCTGTTCAGTCTGAGTGAAAATGTCACACAAGTGTATTCCCAGGAGAAAACAAGATATATGCCATCCAGTTCATAAACACTGCACAGCCATGCATGCTGGTATTTTCATATTTTGGGGTAGCTTGATTGCGTTGCTGGCAGTACTTGTGTTTTATGTATTGTTCTTTGCATGTGCATTTTTTGTTGTTTTTTTCTTTTAACATAGTTTATAAGGTATTATTATAGAATTTTCTTTTATACTTTGGTTGTTTTCTTTACCTTATACTTTCAGAGAAAGGAATGCTTCAAAAAGAAAAATTGAAGTCATAAAAGCTTTATATCCAGGAAAAAAAATCATTTTATAGGTGTTTTCTTGCTGAACTTATTCTGAGGCTTCTTGTCTGGCTGGCATGTGTGCGTGTCTAAGTTTCTTCTCTCTCTAGTTTTCTCCACTCCCTCTTTTTCCTCCTCCCCTTTTCTCCCCCACCCTGAGATGCTATCTGCATGCCGAGCTTGCAGCAGTTTAGGGGCAAGTCCAAGTGTCCGGCTGTACCGAGTACAGGACATCAGGAAGTCTGCAGAGGTTTGGAAAGAAGTTTCAGTTACTTTTTCATAGTGCCATGTAAGTGCTATGATGTGTAATGGGTGTTGAAATTAAAGTTGCTCTGAATGAAATTCCGTTTCATTTTAGCAGGACAACAAAAAAAAGCATGACTTTTTTCCTCCTAGCTTAATGATTAAAGAAGTAATTCTCACTGCATAACAAACTTGAATTTACTATATCTGAATGATCAGTAGCCATTGTGGAATAAATTGACTTATTTAATTTTCTGCACTAGGAAGCTGGCAGTATGTGCTGTATTTTGTGTGCTTAACTGGGGGAAGTATTTTCTGATAATTGTTTGAAGAACTTCCCTGGCTCTGTAGTTCCCATACTCTTCAAATGTGGACTAATTTGAGATGCACTATTTTTAGAAGTAATTAATAATGCTTCTTTTAAAAGCAAAACTCTTCATCTTATCTTTGATGAAAAGTTGAGAGTAGAAGAACATCATAGTTACAGTAATATGCCACTGTAGCATATTCCCATCCCATCATCTGGAAAATTAAATCAGGTTGCAGCACGGATTGACATTTGGGCTGTTGAGGAGGGGAAGGCAGCATCTTAAATGTCATGAAATTGAACAGTGGGATTATACTCAAAAATTAGCTGTGGACTTTATACTTCTGTACCTTTTCACTGAATGTGATTCTGTAGGGTAGGGCTGTGCTAACTTTTAGAACTTTGAAACTTTGTGAACTCGGTGTGTTCATGTAGTGTGGAGTGATGGGTTTGGTCTGTCTCTTTACTAATATTCCATGAATACCTGGAGTGTACAAAACTGAAATGCTGCTGTGACAGTTGCAGGAAAATATTACTCTTCTGTCACAGGAAAACGGTATTGTCCTTTCTCCCCTATTTTCAAAATGAAAAGTATGTTGAGTGACAGAAATTTCACATACTGTTCATGTGAGAAGTGACTCAGCTGTTCTGTTGGTAGTTTCCCTAAAAACTGCCTCTTAAAAACAGCGACAGAGGAAGCAGCTTCAAAAATAACCGCATGGTTTGTTTTGTTTGTATGTTGTTTTGTTTTTGTGTTTTCTAACTGTTTCTCCTTAGAAGAGAGCATCTGTTGTGGGTAATACAGAATAGTGGATCTGTAGGGTTTTGGCCAAACTGCATTTTATGGCAGGAGCTGCTTTGCATGGAGCTTTGTCTTCTGGGAATAGCGTTTATAATGATGTTCATGAGGTTGGTAAGTGAATCTGCTCTGACTTCCATGAAGTCACTCAGAAAACATAGGGAAGTTCACGACGTGCCATTGGATTAAAAGGTCTTCAAGATGAGTATAAACATTAGCAGTAAAATGAATTTGACTTTTCTTAGCGCAGATTTATTCTGAAATCTGTCTCTTTATGTTTCATTGCATTTGTACCCATACAGGAGGGGAGGCTGCAAATAAGATAGTGTATTTTAGTTTCCTTTTGGAATAGTATGTACATTCTGCTTTACATCTGTTACAGCCTAGGAATTCCCAGTGCAGTATTTCAGCGTGCTGTTAATACTCATGTTTTGTCAACAGTTGCTAATGGCAGAAATACAAATCTTGTCATCTTTTGTGAGCTGAAACCTACAAAATCAGATGTGATAAACATAAATGTGAGATAATTGTTACCATCAATGCAGAAGCTCAACCTGTGGCACAATTTGAAGTTTATCTTGTGAACCAGTTCCATAATTCGTACGACATTTTTCTTAATGTGAGCTTTCACTTTGTCTGTTCATTGGTTTGCAGTGTGTCCTTTTGCTGACCTGAGCTTTTAATGCATTGTAACTGTGGATGAGTGGCGCACTGGAAGCCTTCAAGCTCTTTACTTCATTGACTATGGAAGAGGTTGGTTAGAAGGATTTCAGGCTATCTATTCCTCTGAAGTTTGCAAATGGATTACCTTCTCCGAGCTTGGAAGAAGTTTTTTACATGTATTTACTTTGCCCGTGGAGCATAAAAATGGAAACATGTTTGAACATAATTGTGTTAGGTCTTAGGATTAGAACCTCTAATAAGTGTTCAATGTGAAGGGTTTTTTTATTGTCTGGAGATACAGTGGAGCTACATCTCTTCCATTCTGTCTGCATACAGTGTGCAAAGCAAACTAGCGTTAGTCCAAGTGTTCAAGGATTTTAAGTTAGTTTTGGCTGATAGGCAAAGTTGGCAGTCAGTTAGGAAATATTCGGTTAAAACATGGGCATGTGAGTACTGAAGGGTGTTTTGCTGATGCTCGTGGTGATTATTAAACTAGAATGCTGAATTCCTGTTCAAGCTGCCTTTCTGTGTTCTTCAGTTTGTATGCCTGTTCTTCCCTGTTTTGAAGAATTTGGAGATTGTGTCTGTCGTGATTTAGAGCAGGTATAGATAATGAGGTAGCTTGTACTTTTTTTTTTTTTTTCAATGGAGAGCCTACCATACTGAGTAATGGTGGTGTTTGTTTCATAGATCTTTTATTTCATAAAGGCAGTGTCTGTCTCACTTTATTGTGTATCTAAGCAGAGTTGAAAATACCTCTTAAAAAAAGATTGTATCAGCAGTGAAGAATAGAGAAAGCTAAGAAAGCTGTAACAGTGTGTGACGTGTTCTCTTTCCATTGTATAGTGTTTTCCAAATAAAGATACTGAAAGTTTAGTAAACATTCCCAGACCATTTAAAAGCTGAAATGACTGAGCGGATGCAGTATAAAATATACAGTACTTGTAAAAACGTGCGGACGTGCAAGCATGTGGTAGCCAGGTGTAAATTAAAGGTGACTTTCTCAACTGTTGGGTTCCAGATTATGTAGACTAGCTGTTTGGATGCTGTTGTGAGACATATCATCAGAAGCAGACTGTATCCAAACCATATATCCCAATGTCTTAATTAACCGAGGTTGTCAGGAGTGAATCCACCAAGCACTTTGTGCATCTAAGTTTGTATTTCTGTTTTTTTCCACTGAAATTTGTGGATGAGAAATTAAGTTAAATTTCATGCAACATGGATTTAATTAATTTCTTCCAATGTATGCAGTTGATTGACATGGAAAGTTTTCATTTATATTAAAAACAGTATAGTTTGTCATGTGTTGTTGCAGTGTTCTCAATACATGCTCTCAAGGTTTACGTAAGTAGATGTTGCAACATCCTGTCTTACCAACAAGTCCTTGCTTTGCGGAAATATAAAATGTATTGTCCTGTAAATTGTTACTTGAAAGACTTGTGTGTACAGGACTGCTCATGTGAGTTCAGTTGTGTTCACTATGTTTGCACACTTAGCATAATGCACTTTACTTGCGTGGAGATGTAAGAATTTTCAGGCTAAGACTTTAAAAGGCAATTTCTTGCTTTGCAGTTTGTTAATGTAGAGGGGTTCGCTCGTATACATATATGAAATTCAGTATATTGTGTATATAATTGTATGTGTTAAAGCTAAGCATCTGAATATCTGAAAAATTAAGCTAGAAAGTTGTCTGTCATTGTACAGTCTTGCTGTGATGCAACTTGATTACACTTACCAAAGGTTTGCACCTGCTAGCAATTGAGTTGCCCAGCTCAACTAAAATAAACTTTGTCATTGAAAATCTAGGGTGGTGCTACTCTAAAACAACCATATAAGGTGCAAGTGTCATAAAAATGAGTCACTGCCCCCCCTCGGAAGCCTTAGACACAATGTGGTATGACAGTAATTGAACAGTAGAGATTGTGTTTGCAGCACCCCTCCCTACATAACATTTCTGGAAACAGTGTATAAAGGGTGCAGAATCTGCAGAATCTGGTGGGCATAGCCGTGTGCTGAGCTGCAGGTACCCAAAGCAATGGAATTTTAAACAAGTGGTAGAAACTGCATAGTGTGCTGGATGATTTTTCTATGCGTTACATGCATTATACTTCTTATTCTGAACTGTTATGTGATCTTTGTATGGTTTGTTGTTGTTGTTTTTAATAATTAAAAAATTCCTTTGTAGTAAGGACTCTGGCCTTCTCAGTCATATTCCTTTGAAAAATGAATGGCTTTGAAGAGTGCTGTTTTAAATAGGTTGTCATATAAATAATTTCAATCATGGTATTTTGTTGTTTTATGAACATCTCTAAGTTAAATTTAACGTAACTTCTCAGGGAATATTACCATGATATATTTTCTGACAATCCAAAGGAATAAGGACATTGCATCGGTCTGAGTGCTCGCTAATCTGAAACATCTAATGT